>NC_046657.1:120474236-120496273 GCF_010883055.1 Belonocnema kinseyi | reverse complement strand
ATACTTCGCATCGGAGTAGAAGTTACTCCGATCAAGGTAGCCAAGCACCGAATCGGTACATGAGCAGTGCCATCTAGTCGGCGTGTCACATGCTCTTTCAAATGAGAGTAGTCGTTACTCACTAAAGCTGCACGCAAATGTTTGCGCGTCTCAAAGGTTGTTTCTTTGAAAAAAGGAAACAATTACTGGGTGGTTTTTCGATATGTGTTAGTATTGGAGTTTGGAATATCATTTTTTTTTGTATCGACAATAAATATTTTACTAAGTAAAACACATTGACGCTGTATTCACTTGTTAAACATGATCCTTTGAACTTTTCCCCATATTATTTAACTTTTATTTAATACTAATTAATTAATAATTACAAATATTCATACACATTATAACATGTTATTAATAAACGAGTTATAATTAAATTGTTAAAAACAGAGAAACGTGACATGCGCTTTAGCTTCATATACGCACGCTCGCGATTAAGAAGTTGCAACTGTACTCTGCTCTGAGTATCGGAGTACCCACTACTCCGACGAGTCGGCGTTTCAAGAGCACGCATTATATAAGCATATCTAGTTCATTTTCAGGGCACTGAATACGCGAAACGGACAGCGCTTCGGTCGCAGTGATGGCGGTATATTTGTTACACTGAAAGTCTCTCAGTGTAGAATGTCTAGCTGAATCTGGTTAGGTCACACCTATACTTGTTTAGCAATAGAAATATAGACATGAAAGATAAATTTTCTAGATACTGTACCTATATTTTGCCTGCAAGAAAATCTGTTCAATACAGCTTACTATTCAGGAAAACGAAATCCAGCGATACTTTCTACCTGGGATAGCAAGAATTCTAGGAAATATACCAAACATTTTTTTCAGTGTAATGATGTAGGGCTTATTTTATTCCTGAAAAGATTCTCCGCAAATTTCATTGATACGTTTTTAGATAATAAATTTAATTCAGGGATTATAAAATCTTTATTTTTGTAAACAATAGGTTTTTATAAATAATTTAAAAAAAAAAAATAAAAACTGCCAATGAGATTTGCCGAAAATCTTTTAAGGAATAAATTAAGCGATACAGCATTAAAATTTAATAAGAATGGCAACTTTTACCAAACAACTTTTAAAGAGAAAACATTAAAATGTAAATTGTCATTGTCAACTAAAGAAAACCTGAAATATTTCTATCAAAAGTTCACCTCGAGTTCTTTTCCAAAATTAGTTATAATTAGCATTACCATATTTTCCTACATTTTATAAATCATTTTAACAAGGTTCATTTTTTGAACTTGAAATAACATATGATATTATTAAACAAGGAAGCACATTGTGTTCATTAAAACACATAATTTGTTTATTAAAATATTTTAAAATCCAAAATGAATTTAAACTAATAAATAAAATAAATATTATGTTGTAAATATTATATAACATAATAAAAAATGTTATAAAATTTAGACTATTTTCTTTTTGGATATTCAAAAATTACAGAAATAATCAGATGTTTAATTTGATTGTGCAAGAATAATGATTTTTTGTGGTTAGTAGAAATGGATTGGGATTTACGTCTAAAAGCAGTGAATTTTACGATTTTCGCTAATTATTTTTTGTTCAGAAGGTAATAAAAAATCTTAAAGATTATTATCTTTTACCCAGAACTATAAGAAAATTATTTTCATTCGAAAAACTTTTTTTTAACACTTTCGCCGTGCAATATTTGAATACTAGGCCAACTGCATAGCTAGTGCTGCCACACGGCCACCGTCAACTCTCATGACAAATATTTCCCACAGCCGTCCAGAAAAGTGGGATGGGGCTGCGAACGAGATTTCGCTTAAGAAAAGCTTGTGTAAATGATCTGCTGAATCAAACCGAAGGAGCATTAGGAAGAAAATTAGTCACCGACATTAGGCATCGAAATTTGGCACATCTACTCTCTGGGCTAGATTTTATTCTGGTACTGGGTCGTAGGTACGTTGCTGGTGATTAAAGACGATTTACCGCTGAAACTTATACTTTATAAATAGTTTGTTTTTATTATTTATTTATGATTTATAATTAAAATTTAGTAATAATTTTCGAAACAATTGCTTTCCATCATTTATTTTAGAAGATACCAATTTTTTCTTAGTTAACTGCACTGTAATCGATTTATTAGTTTTTTCACTGATACATTCATCTTTTCCAGTGACCCACTCCTCTCGATTAATTATTTTATTATTTTTTGTGAAGTATACAAAAACTTTTCGAGGTTTAACAATACTCATTGAAACTGACACATCATACAGCATTTAGCACTTGATCCAAGTTCAAATCCTTAAGAACTTTAACATAATGCATAGTCTGAATCAGTAGTATCACATTTACATAAGGTATACACAAGCATGTTTCTCTTGCAATGACAGAGAAACCACTCGAAAAGGACGCAGTTTACAAAATGCAGAATAACTTACCTTTGTACTACTTTCACCTTAAAATTTGGAATTTAAATCTTTCAAACACTCTAAAAGATACCTTTTTTACATTTTGATTTCTTCTCTTTCATTGCAATCTTTTGTTACCTGCACTAAAAGTACTAACATAATCACGGAGATAAAATTTTCTTACTTCTGGGATCACAAGATTTTAGAATCCAGAATTCATGATAATTTTCTTCGTGTTACAATTTTCTTTACGAAACTTACACAGTTGTTTTAAAATCAGAAAATATAAAAAATTTCTTAACATCTTGTATCTGTTTACATCGTTCCAACAAATACTTTTGAGAAAATTTACTTAGTTTTCCGAGTGATAGTACTTATACTTTCTTTCAACTGAGTTGGAATTACTTCCCTGGCGATATATCTGTTTAGTATTTTGTAGTATAGCATACTTCAAATCCTTAAGAGTGTTGTTTTCTAATGTACAATTTTTCCATCCTCTTTTTCTTGTTTTTCTTTTTTTCTTTCTTTAGCAAGATAAACAGCATGTTGCACAGGATCTTTAAGCATTCTCTTTTTAGTTTCCTGTCTTTCTAAGGGATTTTTTTCTCTTCGCTTGATTTTTTTCTCCTCAATTGTGTTACACTTTGCCTTTGCCATAATTTAAAAACTTAAAATGCAAAAATTAGAGTATATTTATAACGTAATAATACATTTTTTGTGTGCAGAATTTAAATAAATATTACTTTAGCAAACTCATATAACCTATACAATGAATTAACGTGAAAATTGTGTAAACGTTTGAATATGTTAACATTATTTACTAAAAGGATCACAAGAATTAAATAAATTAAAACTAAAAATATCAAGGTAAATTACATTAGTCTTATAAGCCTAATCTATAAAATGTTAGATTTAAAATACAATCAGTCCTAAGAAGAACAAAACGCATTTTGAAGGTTATCATTTCTTTAAAAATTTCTAAAAACTACATGTAGGTAATACATTTTCTTCTTATAATTATATAATGAATTAATTAACTCACCAAAGAAAAAACAGACACCATCACAAAAATACACTGAAATATACATAGACGCAACTGACAGCTGAAGGCCCACTCACAACTATAACGTGCGATTACATGACGTCTAATGTCAAATAACAACAAAATATTGTGAAATTGACCTGGAGTATGTGACAACATTTTTGTCGGAACGAATAAACGAAAAGGACACGCTACACCGTACCCTGATAGTATCCACATAGTATCCCTTCCGTACCATGCAAGAACAAATTGAAAGATAAAAAGCGTGGGCATTTAATTTGTTGCAATCCGAATTTTATTTTAAATCTGCCATTAGAATTTCGTGGAGTAATTGCAATAGCTTTTTTTGCAGCTTTAAAAAAAAAGATCATAACTTCTTCTGAAGGCGATTTCAAGCGCAACCATAGTCGGTTAAATATTATGCTGCTAGTCAAAAAAGATGACTTGAAGTCGCCTTCAGCCTATGTTAATGACAGATGTTGTATTTTTTTAACGCTGTATAAAAACTATTGAAATTATTCCGTGACCTTCTTACTGAAAATCTAACATAGAATCCAAATTTTAATAAATTAAAGGTTCAGCTTACTGTTTGTTTGAGTTTTTGTCGCATGATACAGAAAGGATACTTTGTGGATACTATAAGGGTACGCTGTAGCGTATCCTTTACGTTCATTTAGTTCGCCAGGGATGTAATAAAAATACGTTAAAGTTTAACAGGTTTTACGTTAATTTAAAGATAAATATTTTAAATGTTAACATCAATTCAGCTTAAAATTTCTTCTCTCTAAGTGCAGCAAAATAAATATATATTTAAAACAGTGATAGTTTTTGAAACGTAATTTTTGAAAATGCCAGTAAAATATTATATTTTATTACGTTTGGTTTCGAAACCCTTTTTTGAAGATAATAATTTGTAAGTAGAGAACAAGAAACGGGAATTTTTGAACATATTTATTGCTTGTTTAATATATTTTTTGAGTAAAATATCTATGCTGGTCTTATGCTTTTGGTCCATGTTATGAGAACGATTAAGTTTACCAAATTATAAAGCAATTCAATAAATATTCACAAAAATGCTAAACTTGGAAGCAAAAGTTTCCTTCATATGGAGAATCACCGACATAGAGAATGAATTGATGTTTTTTAATTTTCAATATGACTTTAAGGTCTTAGAGTATAAAAAATGTTTTTTTTATACATATCTGAATAAATTCAAGCAGGTGGTAATGTGTGCACAAATATTACGTCCTACGTTTCGTCTTTATGAAATGCAATTAAGACATTTTAGAACTTGTTGAAATTAGTAAATTTATTTCATAATATGTCTACTTAAATTAATATGATCTGTTCTATATATTTTTACGATTTCTCTTTTTTGGCGGCAAATGTGACAATTTTTTCTGTTTTTTCGTATTTCTTACTGCTGATGAGACCCTTATCGAAAACTGCAAAATGTATCTGTCTGGAGAAAATTTAAGGTGGGAGTAGTCTTTATGATCGACAGATTATTATTTTTTTACTTCTAAATCGATATTTATTATTTTTAATATAAGATTGAATTAAAGTCCAGATTATCTGGCTACTCAAAACTATAACCATAAACGTAAGGCAAAATGTTATGCCTACAAGTCTGCCTTATAAGACAGATCTAGACTCAATCGCCTTGAAGACAATTTGAAATATTAAAAGGAAATTTAAAATGAAATAATATGAGAAAACATTTTTATGAATTTATAAAAAAAATGTGTCATTTTGCACAATTCAAAGTCGTTTTTTCATGAAAAAACTGCTTTATATAACATTTTATTAAATACAATACGTAGTTTTTATATCATTTTGCATCTGAATCTGCCATATATTTATTTATAAATAATTTTTTATTGCGTCGTATGACATGTCAAGAGATCAATTAGTGTGTACGCCTAGCCATACGAGTATATCAAAGAACAACAGCTTCTATTTGATAAGGTATGGCGTCTGGGTCCTAAAGTAATACGTGAAGTGACTAGAAAAGGCATTTTAATGATATTCTAGTAACAAATTGCTTGCTAGAATTGAAGCTTGCAATCGGTAGAGAACATTTTGCCCTCGTCACATGTTACTTACTATTTAAAGTATATAACTAATTGAATTTTCATGAAAGTATACAATATTTTCATTCGAATATTATTTAAAAAGTTATTGTAGCTTGTATACTTATTTGCTTAACCACAAACAAACATCATCCATTTCAAGCCCCATCACGTGTTTCTGTCACTAAACGATTTCAAACGCCTCTTTTTGGACGTGCTCGTGACGGACAAAAACCACTGTCATTAAAAGGTGCACATGTGTCACTAAACCATCCAGTAGTATAAAGCACATAAAAATCAATAATTATTAACCAGCAGTGGAGACATTGCTGGGATCATGCCTTTAGTATAAAAAACTTATACTCTACTTATGCTTACACAAAAACTCTTGCTTAAAGCGTACGCAACAGTGAAAAGTTAAATCTTGTACTCGTAGAAACTAACAGTGTCACTCACTGGTTTCTTCACCTTAAGGATTATCCTTTGCGCTGGCATTACATATTTAATTAATTTATGGAAGCGGTTCACACGTTTAAAATATTATTTTATTTGATAATAAATTTATGGACAGTTTATTCCGTGTATAAAAAATCTTTTTTACAAAAAATTATTTCCTTTAAGTTCTGAAATATTAAATGCACAAAATTTTCAGTCATGTCTTGGTAAAGAAGAAAAAAGTGCTAAAATATTTGGTTATTTGTATGGGAAATAAAAGATCATCAAAAAAGTATATCAATTAGTTTAACTTGTAGTTGCCACAATATTTATGAATGAAATATAATAAGGGGAAAATATTTCTCTTATTTGAAACTTTCGAATTTCAGGTTCATAAAAGACCCCTATTTTCATGAAATGAATTTCTTACAAGTACGAAGAATAAAAAAAATTAAATCCACAAGGTTCTAAATAAATTCTGTATGGCTGCAGCCATATAGTGATACGAATAAACAAACGTTCTGATCAAAGATTAAAAACTTAATTCAAAGAAATTTTTTTAAATTGTATATAGTTTTTATACCACGAATATAATTATATAACTGCTGAAAATTTCTTTTAGATTGCTTTCAGTTTACAAGGAATTTGTTATAACTGTTACTATTCAGCGAGTGAGAGAAGATTAGTGAATGAATAACTTTTGTAGGTATTTTTCTGTAAAAGAATCGTTATTCTCGAGGACAATTAAATCCGCTTGCTGCTCCTTGTGATGAGGGAAGCAGTATCTGCTTAAAAATACCATCAACGAAACCAAGCAAAGCTTTCCTATAGACTCAAATGCTTCTAGAGGTGAACAGGGTCGTTCATAAACCGTTTGGATTGTACATTATATGAGCAACATTTTTATTAAGCGAAATTCTTACAAAAGAAGATCGTATCCCTCTTGCCCGTTCTTGTACCACTCTTGAAAAACTTGTTTCTACAACGAAAATTGTTAGTCAAAGGTAAATAAAATAACTGCTCTAGAAGTAGAAGTGATACATTATCAGATTCTTTAAAATCTAGTTGCTATTCCATGCGCGTTGTGGTATAATGTATTCAAGTGCTACATATAACATTTCGTAAGGAGAAAAGAAGAAATAGGGAGGGCTCAAAAAATACGCAACACTTTTTCCTGTGCCCCTTAGTGTACACATATTAAAAACAATTTATTCAGGGATGCAAATTTAGGTCTACTTAGGTATCTATTTAAAACACATAAACAAATTCATATCGTTCAAGTAAAAATAAACATTTAATGGAACAAACATGTGCGGAAGTATGAAAAGTGAAAGGAAACTGACGGCGATTACATACCTTTATGGCATCAATCTCATTTTCATATCACCTTACTTCTATCACATTTTATCTCATTCCATCCTAATTTTTTTGTGTATTTATGGCACAATATTATTTTAGAGTTTTAAACGTCAGCAATACGTAGTTCAGTTACAAGTTCAAAGGGGTAACTTTTGGATAAGCCGTAAATTATACTTATCACCCATTTTTGGGTGCTCTGTACGTTCCATTATAAAATATATATGACTTTTTCACTTAGGTATAGCTGTTAGTCACCATTGTTGGACACCTCGCCCAGGTGCCATTCGGCTTTCTGAACGCTTTCTGGTTTTTCCTTTGAGACTATCTCAGGATATTAGTCTGCGAGTGCTGATTAAGTATTGCAACCATTCTCAGCAGTACCCTTTGGTTCAGAGATCAAGTCTGCTCCACGACATTAAAAAGAAACGCGCTTGCACCTGGGGAGCGGAAAATGTACGTATACTCACTAACGGAGGCATTGATGTGCAAGCACTTCTGCATATACATGATCTTACACGTGCTGATACAGAGGGCCTTATGGTATTACTTCATACATGAAACTATTCCTAACTAGTAAAGTAGAACCGGCTCGGTAAGCATGTTCGTCGCAGATACCTCGTTGAACGCCGACAGATTGGAAAACAAATTTGGTCGAAAAGACGATTGTATCTGGTTCACAGAGATTTTTCACTGATGTTATGCCTTAAGTCCGGCTCTTAGAATTTCTTAGGAATGTATAGGTCTTTTCAGTGACAATATCTCTAATGACAGTCATATCCAACAGCGCGGGGTCCCCGGGAATATCAGTTATTTGCATTTGCTTCAGATGAATCTCGGCACACATGTCCAATCCAAAGTTACTACCAATCTCTGTTTTGTACCTCTCAAGGATACTTAAATCACTTTTAAGTCGGCGTGAAATGGATGCATAGATGTTAATGTTACTAATATGAAATACAGGAGTGCCCATATTCTCGCGATGATTAGTATTACCGCAGAGGCACTTGTGGACTGCACATTAGTAACGGAATGTTCAAAGCCACCTACAGGTCGCAATTCTTAACCAAATCAAAAAAAATTTAGCCAGAAATGTTCGTAAATGAATTTGAAAGAGACTCACGAAGACAAATTTTTCCAAATAATTTGTTTAAACAAATAGTTTAAACAATTATTGCAAAATTTTTGTTGCAAAACTAATGGAAAACTTGAAATTAGCGCACGAAAAACCCCTTTATTTAACATATGTTGTATTTGTATTATTATTCATTTTCTTATAGGCGTTAAAAGCCTCATTAAGGTTTAATATAGATTATGAAAAATTAATTAATCATATGGTTGTAACAAATTGTATTTTAAATATAAAATATACAGCTTCAGACATATTTTTTCCAGTAGAAAAAGAATTTGGAATTTATTCTGCAAAAAAATTATAATTAGCAATGATTTATCTAAAGAAATTGTTCAAATAAGTTTATGACATATACAATTAAGTTTAAAAAAATGTTTAAGCAATTTTGCTGCTTGCAGGTGGTTTAGAACAAAATGATTGCTATATCCCCAATGTGGACTGCTGCGTTTTGCAGACGTTCTTATCAATTAGCCGGTTCTCTGAGCAGCCTGCTTCACCTTATTTCAGCCACCTTGTTCGTACCTCTCTCTAAATGCAAGGCCTTATTCTTGGAACAAACCTGTCGTTTATAATAGCTGTAAACGCTTTGTACAGGAAGTTCAGACAAGTTATTGGCCTATAGTTCTCTGGCTTGGACAAGTCGCCTTCCTCAGGTAGGAGTAAAATGCGTACTAAAACCATCCGCTGAAAAATGGGCGTCTCTGACTTTAAATAAAAAGTAAAGGTGTGGGGTAGCTGTCCTGGTGTATAGTAGTAAACTATTTGCCGACATATTGTCGGAAGATAAAGCCGATTATGCAAGAATAAGGCTGCATACTCCTAGTTTGAGATGCCTCACCCAGTCGAGTATATTGCGCAATATTATTAATTCGAATTGGAAATGGTTCAGGCGGCTCTGACTGTTTACGTTTGGATTGCTCCGATTTAGCAGCAAGGCTATCTGTAGGCAAAACTCGACACTGTGGCTAAGCCTTCGAATCAAAGATCGCTCAATGAAATTGGGCGATTCTCCAGTGGCCCCTTAACGCGCTCTTTTTCAGAGGAAGATGCGTTTTCCGAGGGACCTGGAGTTGCATCAAAACTACCTGCAGTGTTTAACGCTTCACAACACATAGAGACAGGACTGTCTCTGAATGATCTACTCTATTCAGGCCCGAAACTTCAATCGGAAATGGTTGAGGTAATTCTCCGATCGCGGAGATACGCAGGCGTTTACACGTAGATTATGGAGAAGATGTTTCGTCGTATCTGGATCCATCCAGAGCATCACACATTCCCGTATGTGCTCTGGAGATCATCCCCGGACAAGGAAATTTGTATTTAGTGGCTGAATACCGTCATTTTCGGGGTGATTTTATTGCCCTATCTGGCGATATGAACTCTCCATCAACTTGCTGAGGATGGGGATGATGCATATCTTCTTTCTAATGATATCTTAAGGGACGAGGTTTACGTTTATGACGTTATTTCAGGTGCCGAGTTATCGGAGGAAGCTCGAGAAAAGTTTCAACAGGTCAACTCATTGCTAAGAGTAGGAGGTTTCACTCTTAAAAAATGGCTATCGAACCGAGAGGATGTTTTGGAAGTAATTTCACCTGAATTCCGAGAGACATCTACGGCCTTTTCTTTTGAACAGGACCCTACTTTGAGAGCATTGGAGATATTGTAGCAAACAACTTCTGATTGTTTCCGTTTTCAGAGTCAACCACCAGCAGAGCTGACTGTGATTACGAAGAGGGCTGTTTTCTCTGAATTCGCTCGTATTTATGATCCGACTGGATAGTTGGCTCCGATAACAGTCCGGGTAAAAATTTTTATGCCGAGTCTCTGTGCTCTTAAACTGGGTTGGGATCAAGCTCTCCCTGACGACTATGTCAGGACCTGGATGAAGTTCCGCAAACAACTGCCGGAGCTCTCGTCACTAACCATCCCGCGACGAGTGGGTTGGTCTTTGGATATTGTGATCGGGCTGCACGGCTTTGGCGATGCCTATGATAAAGCGATAGGATAATCCGTTCGTATAATGGGTCACCTCAGAGCGGTTCTTGAGCTATTTCGTTCAGTAGGTTGTCATTTATGATCCGATACTGTTAACGCTTTCGATTGGATACGAGGTCATCCTCTGCGTTGGATGACATACATTTTCAACTGATTGTCTGAGATTCAGACAAATTTGCCGGAACCTAGATAGCGACACGTTCCGGAAGTAGATAACCCAGCCGACTGTGCTTCAAGAGGAATCTCACCTGCGCAGTTGGAAAATCATCGGATTTGTTAGCAGAGGCCATCTTGGCTGGCCCAAACATTGGATTGCTGGCCCAACATTAAGGGGAATCTTGATCCTTCGGTGAATCGAGAAGAACGGAAAGGTAGTACAATCTGCCGTCCTTGGACAAGAACCACCTTGGCGGTTTCTTACGAAGTTCTCATGGTTGACGAAACTGTTAAGGATTACTGCTCTTTGTATGAAATTCATAGAATAACTGCGCAAAAAGCCTATGGACAGATCACCTTATCATCTTATGTCTGCCATGCTTGATTTTGCTCCACGGCGTATAATTAGATATACACAACAAGAGTATTTTTTCAAAAACATTCGTAGGATTCAGAAGGTTCATTCCATGACAACAAGTTGTCCGTTGTTAAAACTTTCACCTTTCCTAGATAAGGAGCGTTTGTTGAGACTTGGAGGTCGTTTAGCACATTTCGTCCTCGATTACGATGAGCGATGCCCGTACGTCCTTGCCAAGGACGCTTTGATATCAGTTCTATTCATTCGAAATTGACATTAATTGATAATGCATGATGGCCCTCAGCAAATACTCTCATATTTTCGGAGAAGATACTGGATCTTATCAGGTCGTTCGGCGGTAAACCGGGTACTATGTAGTTGCGTCACTTGCGCTCGACATCGATCATTACGTTGTTCTCAGGTAATGGCTCCTTTACCACCCTTTAGGGTAAAACAAACTTCGCGACCTTTCGCGGAGGTCGGTCTACATTATTCTGGTCCAGTATACGTTATTCAAAGGGACGCGGTTAAAAGGCCTTAAAGCATACATTGTTGTCTTTGTATGCTGCGCTACCAGAGCGGTTCATTTGGAGGTAGCTTCAGATTATACTACGGAGGCATTCATCGCCGCTTTCAAGAGAATATTTGCTCAACGTTGCATCTGTCGTACGTTGTATAGTAACAACGGTACGAACTTCGTGGGAGCGGATAGGCAACTACGTCAACTGTTTTCTGTAGCATCAACGTAAGCGCAATTTGCTCGTTACTTCACTGTCCACCGACTTGTGTGGAAGTTCAGCACACCCTGAGCTCCTCACTACGGTGGATTATGGGAAGCAGCAGTTCGTTCCATCAAACACCATATTCAGTGAGTTTTGGGCAATGCCACCCTTACTTTCGAGGAAACGACAACGTTCCTTGCTCACTCGAGACATATACAGTCGTTAAAGGACGACCCTTATTATCTTGTCGCCTTAACACCAGCTTACTTTCTCGTTGGATCTACTCTACACACTGGCCCGAATAATTATGGTTCATCGAAGCTCTGATGGTCCGATTCGTTAAGTGACTCTTAAAATTGCAGGAAGTCAATCAAACCGACTTGTTGCAAAACATGTTAAACTTCCTGTTTCTGTTTCAGAATTGGCATGAACTATTTTTTTTCTGTTCACCGCTATCTCTGTCAAGTTGGGCACATATATTTAAGGATCACCACGACCACTTTTGTTCGCTTGAAGATGAATGTGGTGATCTAGATATTCGTGGCATGTCACGAAGGTGGGCGTGATCTTCAAGATATCAACGTGATCGTCTTTCTACCGCTGTCGCGGGTGACTTTGAGTCCATGCAAGACCCTACGCCACTTTCTTGCGCACCTGCACGTCGACTGTACAGTGTACTTAGGTCGGACGAGGGGAGGCTCAGAACTGCTCTACCCACAGTTCGGATTGCCACCCCTGTATTACGCTCGTCTCTTTTTTTGTAAATTTTATTTGTGGAATTCTGCTTTTAAATTATAATCGTTAAAATTGTGACTGAATTTTTGGTAAGTATCTTTAGTCGGTGACTAAAGGTAAATTAAACTGATTATTTACTGTTAAAACGGTGTTAGTTGCTCAAGATTCCTTCCATATCGTACACGTTTAAAGATTTCAGCATTTGTTATTGAATCATCAGACTTTTATAAGTGCAAACTTTTACAAGAAGTATAAAGCAGCAAGACTGCAAGTAATAATCCCGAGAACGAGGCAGAATTAGAACTCAATTAATATTGCTACTAATATGTAAATGCAAAAAAAGTATTATCAGTAAGTACAATGTATAGACAAATAAATTTGGAACCAAAAATTGGTTTGAATAGAAACCCAGGTTTTTCGTTTAATGCCAAAAAAGTCTATTATCTGTGAAATCAGGAGGGGCTCAGTTTCTTAGACGACAGCGCGGCAGGTTTTAGAGCAAAGGGACTGGGTTCGACCTGTGTTCGCGTAACAACAGAATTTTTACTATGTGTTTCTATCTGGGATTTGATGGTTTGGAAAACTTCTTGAGTTGCCGATTCTCTCAAAAGAGGCTAGTTAGCTCCCAGGAGAGAGCTTCCATGTCGAAAGTCTTAAACTTGGGGGTTACTAGTCGACCTTAAAAGACTTAAAATACTCTCAGGAGCCCTTCTACTTCAATAAAGAAATCAAAATCTATATACCATAATTTTTACTATTTTGTTCTTTTCTGCCAACTTTCGCTTACGCAGATATCTGTCTACTTATACTTCTGATAAGCGTACTGAAATGGCTTATAGAAAAGTAGACAATTTTATAAAAAACAGTCTATTATTTAATATTGTGTATTTGAGAAATATAGAAAGATTTATTTGATAACAAATAAATAATAAAATGAACTCAAATCTATAGAAGCTTTTATGAAAAAATCATTCGGCTGTCAGAAACTTTACATAAATCGTTGCATTGTTTGAATATGTTTAGTGAATTAATTGATACCTACACTCATTAAGATGCTTAACGATACGATACTTTTGTTTCCTCAAAAGAAAGAAGGAAAAAGGGGTGGGGGTGAGGGGGCCCAACCATCGACCCCTCTTGTGCGTTACCTGTTTGGGCATTGTTACATAATCTGAGCGAAATTTGACATGACTGAAATTTAAAGTGACATTAATTATGTGTGGAAAAAAGCCCGCAAGCGGGAAAAAAACGACGACAATCTGTTAATTTATTTTATATATGGAAAGATGAGAAAAGGAGTAAAGAAGGAAGTGGGGATATAGGGACGAAAAACAAATGAAAATTTCTAGTAGGTCGGGGTTGGCAGGGCCGCTTCGACCTGGATGACTTATTTCATAAAAAAGTATTTGGCCTCGCGTGTTTGCGAAATTGATCAAAATTATATTTTCCTGGAGAAGAAATATGTTCAAAAGGTGATGATGATGCAGAGTCGTAGAATTTAATGGCGGTTTCTTTGATATACTCTGAGATGTATTGTAGTTGAAACTCTCTGTGAAGGACAGAGTTCTTAGTATATCTAGGGGTTTTTGTGATATGT
Source organism: Belonocnema kinseyi (assembly GCF_010883055.1). NCBI lineage: Eukaryota > Metazoa > Arthropoda > Insecta > Hymenoptera > Cynipidae > Belonocnema > Belonocnema kinseyi. Next base: position 120,482,250 of record NC_046657.1, on the reverse strand, counting down.
TTTAGAAATTTATTTTGTGTGATTTGAATGTGATTGATATTACTTTTTGACGCACCTCCCCATATTGTACATGCACAAGTTAGGAATGGTCGGATAAAAATGTTGTAGAGCAGGAGTCCATATTCGGGTTTTAGAGTCGAGTGTCTATTAATAATGGAATTTAAGCGCGAGAGAACCCAGAGAGCTTTCCTTTTAGTTTCATGGATATGCTGCTTCCAATTAAGACGTTTATAAAGTTTACCCTAGGTATTTTATGGAATTTTTTCATTCTATTGGTTCGTTAAACATTTCGGGTGGATCAATTTTAACTGGTTTTCTGACTAAAAAAGGAATTGATTCTGACTTTGCTTCGCTTATTTTTATTCTCCATAGTTTAGCCCAAGCCTCGTTGACTTCAAGAGCTTTGCTAAGTAGTTTTAAAATTTTTAGGACGGACCAGGAAGAAGTGAATAACGGGGTGTCATCTGCATATAGTCCAATTTAAACTTCGGGGACCTCAGGGATGTCCTTTACGTAGATAATAAAGAAAACCGGTCCTAGAATGCAGCCTTAAGGCACACACGCTCGGAAGAGTTTCTCTTTTGAGAGTGTCTGGCCTATTTTGACTGATAATTTTCTGTTAGAAAGATAATAGTTTATAAAGAGGATGAGCCCTCTTGGGAAATTGTAATTTATTAGTTTTTTAGCAGTCCTGCATGCCAGACACTGTCAGAAGCTTTTTCTACATCGAGGAAAACAGCTCCAGTATGTTTTCTTCGATTGAAATTTAAGCTAATGGCTTTGGTTAGCTTGCGCATCATGTGCTGCATAGAGTGACCTTTTCTGAAACCGTATTGTTGCGATTTAAGGATGCTGTTTTCTTCGAGGTGAAAGTTTACGCGAGTGAGTATTATTTTTTCAAAAATTTTGCTCATTGTATTGAGAAGACTAATGGGTTTGTAGATTCAAGGAAGTAGCTTAGTTGAATACAGGCATTGAAGATAAGAGCAAGGAGTTTTAGGCAAGAGAGGGGAAGTTTTTCGAGGACTAGATTTGTAATTGAATCGGGGCCGGGAGCTTTTTTATTTCTGGTATTTTTTATTTATTTTGTTAGTTCCTTATGGGTTATTTTCTTGAAGTTATCAGTGCTTGGGATTTTTAGAAATTCGGAAACAATTTTTTACATTCCGCAATGTGCTGAGTATCAGATGGCTCGTCATGTGGAGCGAATTTACTTTCATAATTTTCCGCCAGGGGATTTTCTTTATTGATAAGAGAGAGCGCAAACGTTCAGTCTGGATTCTTGAGAGGGGGAATATTATTTTGCGGCTTTGTTAGGGCTTTACTCATACGATATATAGAGTTATCCTTGATTTGAAGTTTAACGACTTCTTTATTCCAATTTTTACATCTGTGTTCGGCAGAGTTTATTGCGAGTGTGGATAAGGTCTTAAATCTCGGGGCTGATACATGGATCGTATTTGTTAATGGTGGTCTGAGGGACTGAAGTGTGAATGGCAGTTTTTATGCAAGAGGTAAGATTAGTAATGGCTTCGTCGAGGTGGCTAGCGTTTGTTATTGAAGGTTCAAAATTAACAAGTGTTTCTAGGGTCAAGTTGAATGTTTGCCAATTAGCTTTTGCAAAATAATAGCGAGGCATAACCGGAGCTTTTTCACAGTTTGTAAAAAGGCTTAGAAGAACTGATCGATGATCTGAGGGTAATTCGTTAATGGTGCAAGTGTTAAGAGTGTAGAAGTTATTTTTGGTAATTGCAAAGTCAAGAAGGTCAGATTTATGTTTGGTGTTGTGAGGGTAAAAAGTATGCGAATCTGGTGCGGAAATTGAGAGATTCTTGTCATTGGTAAATTCGAATAATTGTTTTCCAATTTTGTTAGTTTTTCTGCTATTCCAAGCTAAGTGTTTGACATTTAGGTCCCCTGCAGCTATTACTGAGGGTGCAAGTTTGAATATTTTTCTGTAGTTCTTTTTTGTAAATTCGCGAAAGGGTGTTTGATAGAGCGAGACTATAGCATAGGGTTTCCCGTGAATTTTAATTTGTATAGCAGTACCTTCGAGGGATTCAAGTTTGGGAATTATTAGTTCGTGGTGATCGATATTTTCTTGAATTAGAATCGCGGTACCTCTATTAGTGTTATTTCTGTACAATTTATATCCACGGACTAGGTCGACGCGAAAGGATTCGCGTAGTAAAGTTTCCCCGAGCAAGCAAATGGTAATGTTATTATGATAGAGGTATGTTGCTAATTCGCATCTTTTTTTAAGGATACCTCGGGCATTCCAAAAAAATATTTTTAGTTTGTTGTCATTGAAGTTGGCCATTTTTTATAGCAAGAAAATATATATTGCTTTTAATCTTGGCGGTTGAATTTGTAGCTTCCGTGATGTTGATCTCCCCCCCCCCCCCCCCCCCCCTATTATATCGATGGTTAACATTGTAGCTCATTTTAAGAGGTTTACTAGATTTATTTTTATATCTTCAGTTGATAAACTTTTACAGGGAGTGATTACTGGAGTGTTTTTGTTTTTTGGGATGGGAAATGTCACGTGGAAGGGTAGGATTTTGGAAAAATTATAAAGAGGGGAACATTTTTAAGTATCATGTAATTAATTTGGAGTTCTAAATCCTTTTTACATTTTTCAAGGTGGTTTCCCAACTTTTAAAACGTTTTTTCTCACAAAGGGTAGGTACATATGACTTAAGGGTAGTTTTTGGGGACCGTATTATATATCATCGGAGAGCAAATAAGAGCTAAAAAATATCAACTAACAGTGTCACGTAATGTACTAACAGTGTCATGTAATTGACTTGAGTCCCTAAATTGTGTTGACATTAATGAAGGTGGTATTCCCACTTTCAAAACGTTTTTGATCACGAGGGGTAGGTGTGTAAGACTTAGGGGTAGTTTTTTGGAAACCTAATATATGTCGTCAGAGAGCTGAAAAAAGCCAAAAAAAATCCACTAATCGTTCATCTCATTCTAATAATTTTGATTGAATTTTCGTAGGTGGCGGCGCTGAGTGGACGTCCTGCTATCGCTGCCAGCCTTTTCTCTGCAGTTAAAAGAGAAAAAACATTTCTTGAATCCATTAGGAACAACTGTTGTAATTTTTAACTAACAAAAATAATATTTATTGCCCAAAATGCGCTCCTGAAAATAATAACTTTCGGGCGTTTTGTCAAAAAAAACATTATTTTTGTAGTTAAAAAAGATCACTTCTAATTAGTTTTTTCAAAAACACACTTCTTAAGGCTCCATGTTACAGCTTTTATGTGATGTACTTTAGAATTATTAGAATTTGAAACTCAGCTCGTCGGGTCAACAATGCTATTCCTAATTATTGCAACTATTTTGCCTTATCAAAATAGATACATATTTTATGTAAAGCAGAGGTTTAGGTTTGCAAGGTTGTCGCCTGTCCTAACGATAATTTTTTTATTTGAATTCCGACATTGAGAAATATATATTTTCCTTTATTTTTCTACTTTTTTACACAAAATTTATAAAATTATTATTGAATGAGGAAATAACAATCCAAGAAGAATTATGCAATGATGTAAATATATAACAAATAAGGGAAAATAGTATGTGTTGTAGAACACAATGTGCGGTCACGATGTTCTATTGAATCATGGAAATAGAAATTACGGGCGCAAATAGCACATCTTAAGAAACAAAAATTTCTGGAAAAATTGTTCTAATTTAGAACCAGTTTTTTATGTTTTGTCTTCTATTGGGATTCCGGTTTTATGTCTCAGTTTTCTGTATTGTAATTCAGGGTTTATTCCTTATTTTGTCATAATTTTATACATTTTGTGTGGAAAAGTAAAAAAAATGGAAATTAAAATAAAGAATAATATAGATTTCTCAATGTAGCTCATGAATGTAGATCCGCCAAAAATAATTTCAAAAATCCATTTTACGGTCAAACTATGCAATATAAGAAAACAATGAATCAACCAAAATGATGCATTAAGAAAGATCTAAAAATGTGTTATTAATCACTTTTTCATAGGACGCGTTTTTTCAAATATGATGCCTACTTTTTTATAGTCAAGCCTCGTTTATTGTAATTCTTTAGAAACGTGAACATCTCGTTTATTAAAGCTTGAGAGAGGATCCCTCCCAGCTCCATCTATCCGTAAGGTGGTATCAAAATACATTCCCGCTTCCCCTGTCATTGGCTAAACGCAACATTTAACAATCAGTGATCGGAGTTAGGGAAGTTGCGATAGACCAGTAGGTTGGTTTGAAATAAGGGAAGGTTCACGAAACACGTGATCGATTAGGGGGGGGGGGGGGGGGGGGGGGGGGGGGGGGGCGTCTGGACTCTAAAAGCCATTTAAAGAACACGTGAGGGGAGGGCTGACTGATGATAGAGACCACGTGTTTTTATGATGCGTAAAATACTAATAAAATACATATTATTATTCCTATTTTGTTTAAGATTTTAAATACGACGCGAGAGTTTATATGTCAACATCTATCAATAGACATGCGAAGCGGGAGACCCCAAACAGACAGCACTGAGGACTCTCTTAGTCCTCTCTCTTTCTATCCCTCAGCTGCTCATGCCGCCAGCCACCGATGGTATTTCATAACAGCAGATTAATCAAAGCAACACTTTCTTCTATCGCGCCTGCCGTACGTTCGGCACTTTGTACATATGTATATTGAAAAATTGAATTAAAAACACCTGGCTTTATGAGGGAGGAAGGTAAATTTTGGAAAAATACTACAGGAGATTACATTGAAGGGGGGGGGGGGGCTTCGAAATTCGCTGAAAAAGTGACAAGTGTTTTTTGAACGTTCCCTAAACGAGTGTTCCCGCAAACGAGGTTTTTCTTTAATCATAAAAATTAGACAATGAATAGTATATTGCGCAGCAAGGGGCGAAAGGCGACAATTGCACGAGTGTGAAGTTAGCTGCCCGAGCGAAGCGATGGCCGATATTACACGAGTGAAATTGTTGCCTCGCCCCTAGTCGCTCATACACTTTTTCATAAAAAATGTATCGAAGATTTGACATGAGATGGCTGAAACTTCTTTGTGCCTCATCAAAGTTTTTATTCTTTGTAAATACGTAGACAGTGACAGATATAGGTTGGAGACTAAAGTTAGCCTCGAATCTCGAAACGACGTTCGATAAGAGGGAGAATGGCTTCAGACAACTGCAAATAAAGTAGAATGTATATAGTTTCGATATCGGTTACGGCGTAAAGTTAATTTCGCAGTCCCTGTTTGTACTTTCTAGCCTAGGGCTTAAAACACAAATTTCGACCCGCTACGGGGGCATCGAAAGTAAAGTTTTCGATACATGTGTTATGAAAAATACTTTTGTTCCAATACCAAAGCATGTAATGAATTGTAAGAATATCAATTTATTGAACTGATGAAAGTTTTTCAGGGTAGCTAAGAATAAAATGTCATCCAGATCAAGAAAGAAATATTAAAGAAGATATTAAAAATAAATTTTTTACTTTTTTTTGCAATATATGAATTCGCAGCACCAGACAGAGGTGCGGAAATAATTATAATATAAATTTCATGTAATAAACTTGAACATAATGTAGAAAAGTTAACATTTTTGACAAAATCAAGGTCGAAGCCCGATATACTAGACAAGAATGTGTTCGTTAAAGACGAAGATGTTTTAATAAAAGAGAATTGACAATATACGCCCAAACTGTCGAACCGCGCGCGCGGAGCGCGATGAGAATGTGCCCACGCGACAGGCAGATTATTTTTAACCCCCTACCACCCTTAAAACTTTATTTTTTTCTGAATTTTGAGATATTTAGGCATATTATTCCTATGGCGGAGTGTATACAAAACTAAAATTCTAGCTCATTACCGTCCTGACTTTCATATAAATCATTACGTTAAAAATTGCTGTTCGTCTCAAAGTCATATTTAAAAAAAACTCAAGTCTTCCAAACGTTACATATATGTCACTGTGGGCGGTAGAGGGTTAATCGAATCGGAAAGTGGAAGACATCCTTGAGAAAATCAAAGCAACAATGTGGCGGAACAAGGAGGTTTAATGGAAGCTTAGTATGGCTCTCAGAAAGAAAGTAGTACTCAAGGAAGCAGATCGATGCTGGTGAGATTTTTTCATTGTGCAAAATGGATTCTGAAGAAACAATATCCATATCGTGTACTTCTGACAACCTTCAAACGAATTTTCTTTCTGGCCATCATAAGATTTGAAAGGCCTTTTGTATTTTCATTGCTTCCACGCTACAGAGGAATTTTTCTTTCTTTCGCACGGTGCGGCTGAACAAACCAATGCGGCAAGATCTGCCGAACCCATTCACTTACGAAATGTTTATACTTACGGAATTCTGTTTTGTTAAAGCTCTTTCGGCCTTAAGAAACACATTCTCATCACGTATCTCGTGCTTAGCACTTGAGTTTGTCCCTCAACTTTTATATCATTTCCATAAATGTATACAGTTCATAACATGCATTGGTATTAAAACAGACGTAATTTCATTGTCTCGTTAAAAAAATGAGCATTCTTTACAAGGAAACTTTTTTTATTAAACACTTTATTGCAACGTCTCCCCTTTTTTCAAAAACTAAATTTGCTCATTTCCAATTTTATTTTTACAATTCAAACGCTACACAAAGTGTCGACATAGTAGCCTTATTGCTGGTTAACTACTAAATTATATCCTTAACCTCAGAGACACAGATTTCCCTAATAGAATTTTCTATTGCATCGTGTTCAACATCGCAGTTGTGGTTCCCCATTGCTTTTTCACTAAAAATTCACAAAAGGAGTCTTTCAAAGCGTCTAGGGTGAACAGTCTGGTTACAACAATCCACGAAACTTCAATTAACGAGGGGGGGAGGGGGAGCGATCGGCCGAGTAAAAATGCTTCGACTTGAGTTCGGCTTGGGGATCTCTTGAGTTCGTTGCCCTGACATCGATGCAGGCTCCATCTCAAAACTGATACGATACATTAGATGTCTCAGTTTTCTAGATGCAAACTCCTGTTAAAAAAAAAAAAACAAGAATCCAAAGACCAAATTTGGATCACAAGGAACAAGACATACAAAGGAATTTGTTGATGTTGACCATTAGTTTGACTGGGATAATGTTCCAATTTTTCGCATGGTGGAAGTAATGGGAGAAAGAGAGAATTCATGGAAATGCTTTATATTAAAGAACAAAAAAAGTTATCTATTAATTTAAAAACCGATTTGGATGGGTTGAACAAAAGTTATGCTTATATGATTAATTACATATAACGTAGCTGTTTCATGAACCCTATTTTTCTTTTACTTTCTCTATTTCTGATGTAATTGTGACAGGTATTTATATTGTGTTTACAACAGTTTGGCCTCCTGGCCCTCATTTGATTTTCAGATATCAAAGAGAAAGCATCTGTTCGTGGTTGCTGTCAATTTCTACCTATTGAATTTTTCTTGCCTTCATAAATGTACTGGACGAGTACCGAAACGTTGGTAATGCAATTTTATTTTTTTTTTATTTTTATTCTGAATTTTAATTTATGGTAATTTGATTATAATAAAAATAAAAAAGACGCAAGAAAAAACAAAGAAGGAAGGGGATGTGGTTGGCTGCCTTCTCGTTTTCTTTCCTCTTTTTTATTTTTGTTCGAAAATTTTTTTTTTCAGATTACAATAGGTTTTTTGTTTTTGCTTTTTTATGTTTTTTGTTTTTATATTTTATGTTTTTATTTGTTCATTGTGGTCTAAATTTGGTCGTGGGATATTTGTTTTTTTTTTTTAGGAGTTTGCATCAATTTGAATATTGGACGTTAAGGTCATGTGACGAGTGGATCACTTGACCAGATTCCTATCTTACCCTCACTTTCTTTATTTTCCAACTTATTTTCACATGAAGCGCCACATCGAATTAAAAATATGAGACAATGAATAAGAAGTACGAGGGTAGTTCAATAAGTCCTTAGAATGACCAACAGATGGCGCGCGAATCGCTCCAAATCATCTGTTTTCAGTCAGCACCACTCCCGACTAGATA
>NC_046657.1:120472880-120474136 GCF_010883055.1 Belonocnema kinseyi | reverse complement strand
TGAAAGTATTAAATAGATTTTATTTTTATCAAAAAATTTAGGAGATTCGAAACCCCGATAACAATGCTTCATTTAATATGTAAGCAAATGTTAGCAAAGAAATAAAATATTAATACCTGCCAAACACAAACTCAGCTAACTTTTCTACTTAATCACTTTTTCTTCCTTTTAAAGATCGTTTCCTATATTTTATCCGTCGTTTGAGCTATTTAACACCGCGCTCTTCCACCGATTTGTGCACTATTTTTGCTCCTGGAACATCATCTTCCGTGTTTTTTTCCGGATTTTAAAACAATTTTTTGAAGACGACAGATGTCAAAAAATGTAAATAATGGGATTGCTCGCCAAACTTTTCGCACTTTTTTCGAAGTTTTTTCAGAATATACTTAAAAATTTGTTTTCTTTAAAATCTGATTTATTTACACATTTATTTTTCGTTGTTATTTTTATTTACAATATTTTCCATATTTTTAGACACAAAACTGTTCGAAAAATACGGAAATGACGTAAAATCCTGACACGTGCGCACTGTCGACGTCTAGAATAAAAAAGACTTATTCTGAAGCTGAGTTAATATTGAAGATTTCAGCTGATGATTTTTATAATTTTTAAGTGAAATATTACAAAAAAGTGTATACTTCAACATTCTATAATAGCGGAGACGGATCATCATTTGAATCTCAGATTTATCTTTGCAATTTTTATAATCATAGGGATTACAATTTTCGTTGCAGTTAGTCAAAAGCGTGTGATTCCCATATTTTATTCAATAACACAAAAAAAAACAGATTTTATCACATTTTAATTACGTACAACCTGCAGATATTCACTTTATTTAATTAATTAAGATCGAAATACAAAACGATTTTGACACTTGTCAAACGTCAAATATCACTCACGTACCGTTACATTAGTGAAAACCAACTCCAATTTTTAAGAAAGTACTTAATGCACGTCCCGAATGTATTTATGAACAATTTTAATGTTGTGTTACATTTTTTTAAATTCAAAACTAATTATTCATTTGAAATGCGCGGTGAATCCTGGATAACATAAACTTTTTTCAGAATTTGGTTATACGTATATTTTATGCACGTCTTCTGAGCCTGGATGCCTGAGACCAATCGGCGCAAGATCTCGAGCGCGGGAAATTGAGAAACTGAATTAAAATCGCTTATATAGTACTTTTTTGCATTACACAAATGCAAGACGGGTTGCATTGTATGCTAGTGTTTATATAATTATATTCCCTATAA
>NC_046657.1:120470681-120472780 GCF_010883055.1 Belonocnema kinseyi | reverse complement strand
AACTAAAATTCGAATTGGTCGAACACCCACCGTATTCACCAGATTTAGCCCCCAGTGACTTTTTCTTATTTCCAAACTTTAAAAAATGGCTCGGTGGACAGAAGTTTCCAGACAAGGAAGACGTCATTGCCTCTGTAAGTGCTTATTTTGAGGAACCTCCGAAAACGCACTTTTCTGAAGGATTAAAAAAACTTGAAAAGCGATTGACCAAGTGTATAGAGCTCCAAGGAGATTATGTTGAAAAATAAAAAAAAATTTACCCAAAAAAATTGTTTTTTTACTTCATTCTAAGGACTTATTGAACTACCCTCGTACTAAGAAATGTGGGTCTCGTCCTGATTTTGATAATTATGAAAAAAGCAACAAAAAATTATTTACAACCCAAAAATTTGTTTTAAATTATACAAATAAGGACCAGACCCACCGTTCTTAGTGCTTTTCGTTTATTGTTTATTTAACAAAATTACATTTGTTCATTCATCTGTTCGCCTATTACAAAAAATGACTTTTTTGGTTCAAAATAACGTATGGCCCACAAATATTCCCTGATTTGGACAAAAAATTAAAAAAAAAGCTAACCAGATTTCTAAGAGAGATATCAAACCTGATTTTTGAAACAGGTTCTCAATTTTTTATACATAAACAAATATTACCAAAAAAATGTCAATTTTTTTTTATTTGACGTTTTTTTTGTAAACAAATTATTTGCTGAACAAATTTTTTCTACGATTTTCCATAAATATACATTTTTTCAAGTTACATTGCAAGAAATTTAAATGGAAACAATATTTTACATTTGTATATAATTGTAAAGCCGAAATAGGTGCAATTTTGGTTTGACTAAAAAGTATCATATGGGGCGGAAAGATCCACTGTTCTGGGGCGGAATGAGCCACCTCTTCCTGTGCATTAACCTAACCTCTTAGTGTAGCAGTCAGTAGGTGAGGATGCAATGTTTCATATTATCAGATTTTGCAGGGTGTTAATAATGGTGTAAACGTATAAAAAAAAATCTTGTTGACAAAAATTCTCAGAAAAAGTATGACAGCAGCACTGTTATAGGTATGATAAAATAATATGAGTTGCTGTCAACCAGAAGAAAGAGCACTTTTTTCTGATATAATCTTTACCTTTTAAACTAATCAAACTTAACAAGACTCTTAAGTAGAAGTAATATATAATAAGTCATTTAATTCAGTGACCCATCTCGCCGCAATTCCTGGCTTATCCCGCCCCAGGCATGAGGCAATATGAGCCAAGCGCACTTGTTCTTCATTTTTGTTTCTAATTCCGCATATACTTTTTTAGCTACATACAGCATACAGTAAGGAAATTTACTATGTAGTCATTGGGAATATAATTGTATAAACTCTAGCATACAATGCAACCCGTGAAATTGTTATGAAATATTTAAAATCTGATAAACGCGCCTTTAAAAAATGTTCAAAATCCTTTTAAATATTTTTAAATATTTGAAACATTTTGAAACCTTTATTAATGTTTTATAATATGGTGTATACACAAAAACCGAGTGGTGAAACTCTTGAATATTCCGTTATATGGCCATGACTCATTCTAATAGACCTTTTTATTCTATACGTCCGCAGTGCGCACATGCTGAAATTTTACGTCATTTCCGGTTTTTTCGAACAGTTTTGTGTTGAAATGTACGGAAAATATTGTTAATAAAAAAAACAACAAAGAATTAATTTGTAAATAACAGAGACTTTTAAGGTAGAACATTTTTAAGTCTATTAAAAAAAATGGTGAAAAAAGTGCAAAGAGTGCGGCGAGCAAGGGCATTATTTGCATCTGTTGGCACCTGTCATCTTCTAACAAATGCTTAAAAATTCGGCGACACTCACGGAAGATGATGTTCCAGGTGCAAAATTAGTGCACGAATCAGTGGAAGAGCACAGTATTGGGCAGCTGAAACGATCTCCTAAATGTAGAAAACCACAATTAAAAGGAAAAAGAACGTGATTTAGTGGAAAGGATAGTTGAGGTTTTGTATGGCAGGTATAAATATTTTCTTTTATACAAGATTTGCAGTTCAGAACTTTGTTTAAGTAAATATTTAATATTCATACAAATATAAA
>NC_046657.1:120456410-120470581 GCF_010883055.1 Belonocnema kinseyi | reverse complement strand
GCAGGATTTCGCCGGGAGCGGGTGCTAATCTGAAAAATTGAACCCGCGTCCAGCGAAATCGCGGTAAAATTTCAGCCACAACCACGTCTCACAAACGTGAGATAGGTGGTTACAGTCTGTAAAGGAATCCATACGACGATCCAGCAAAAGCCTCGTGCACCCTAAGAATACGGAGTGACCCAAGGACAACCGCCTTCTGCACTTTTCCCGCAAGTGTTCTAGCATATTGTTGACACGCAGGGATGCTATTTAGACCATTAGGAAGTGAAAGCTTGGCACCTCCAAGAGTGCCGATGATAAGGACGATCAGTTTAACAGAATATTCAGGGTACAATCGTTGCAACTCCCTTATAAGCTCTCGATACCTCTCTTTCTTTTCATTCTTCTTGGCTATGATGCTTTTATCAGCTGGTGCCGAAAATTCGATAACGAACATGGTTCGCTTCTCGAAGTCAAGAAGAACCATGTCAGGCCTCGAGTGAGCAACAGAAACAATTGTCGAGAATATAAAGTTCCAGTATATGCGGCACTTCCCATTCTCGATAATTGCCGTAATTTCCCTAGGAGCATTTAGAGGAGCGATATTAAGATGAATGCCGTAGGAGTGCCAGAGATGGTAATAAAGCACTCTTAGTACCGCATCGTGTCTTTGAATGTAGGTCGTTCCCGCGTGAGTTGGACAACTTGATAGTATGTGAGCTAAATGCTCGGGGTGTGCATGGCACGCCAGGCAGCTATCATCAGGAATGTCTTGGCTCAAAATGTGGCAACGGTATGTTTAGGTGGAAATGACACCGTCTTGGCATGCAAAAATGAAACCCTTTGTACCAGACTTCAATCCGGGCGATTTGAGGAAAGCAAACGTCAGCTGACAAGACATTGACTGATCCTTCACATTTCTGTGGAAGATACCGTGCATCCTCTTATCGAGGAGCTGTTCACGAAAGTTTTTCTCTTGTGCTTTCTTAATCCGGGGTTTCAGAAGTGAGTACTCGAGATAGATAAGATTTGATGTATTTTGCTCAACCCTAATACTGAATTCAAATCCGAGTGTTTTAGCAGCCTCCTCCGCTGCTTTGTACAGATATGCTCCTTTGCCCACTTCTTCGTGATTCCTGACCATTCTAAAAAGAGGGTCTCTTCCATTTGCAACTCTATGTGCTGTACCCAGAATAATCCTGTTGTGAAGACATTCAAGACTCAATATTCTGCGACCCCCTTGACGGCGTAAGATGTACAGTCGCGGAACGGAAGACTTAAGATGCATGCTTTTGTTCATGTGCATAACCTTTCTTGTCCCGAAATCAAGAGATCTGAGCTCGTTCTTCGTCCATGGAACTACTCCAAATGAATAGAGTTGTACCGGGACGGCAAGCAGGTTCGTTGCAGATACTTTGTTCCTCGCCGACAGTTCGGAAGACCAAATCTGTCGGATGAGACGTTTATATCTGCTTCGGAATGTATCCTTCATAGATGTCTCATCCTGAATGCGGCTCTGTGGCACGCCTAGGTATGTATAAGTCTCTCCAGCGCAAAGGTAACATGTGGCACTTCTATCAACGAGCTCAGGATCTTCAGGGATACCCTTGAGTTTTCCTCGCTTCAAATAAACCTTGGCGCATTTGTCTAACCCAAATTCCATTACAATTTCGTTAGTATATCGTTCGACAATCCCCAGAGCTAGATGCAATTGCTCTCTGTTTTTAGCATAGATCTTAAGATCGTCCATGTAAAATACATGAGTGACCTTGTACTTTCGATCTGCAGGTTTGCCGCACAAGTACCCGTCGGAATTGCGCAGTGCTAGAGATAGTGGCAATAATGTAAGGCAAAAGAGGAGTGGGCTCATGGTGTCGCCCTGAAAGACACCTCTCTGAAACGTGACCTTCTTAGTTGTCACACGATTTTTTCCAGATGGGATAGTAAATCTGGTTTTCCAAAGCGGCATCAATCTCTCAATGCACCCAAATATTTGCGGATGAACCTTTAAGATTTCCAAAAGACAGATGATAAGTCTATGGGATGTCGAATCGAAAGCTTTCCGATAATTAATCCAGGCCATCGATAGATCACGCTCGTAAAATGCTGCATCTCTGCAGACACATCTATCGATGAGCAGGTTCTCCCGACATCCGGCTACGCCTTTCTTTGAGACTCATTGTTCATACATTTCTTGTCACACAGGTTGAAGAAAACTTCTTCCACCAGAAGGTTTTGATACAATCTGGTCCTGGTGCGGAATAGTTCTTCATCCCTCTTAATACTTTTTTCACCTCCTCGGTAGTGATGGGTGGGCATTCTTTATCAGGTGTTATGAGGGCAACACATAACTCCTTGAAGCTATTTATATTTTCTGAGTCTTCGTCCAGTCTATGCTGCACTTCGTAGACTTCTCTCCAAAATACTTCGACCTCCTCTGGTTTGGGTGGGTGTTCGACAGTAACTGGAGGTTCTTGGAAGAGTCGAGATGGGTCAGAAAGAAACTGTTGATTTTCTCTGACCCATCTCTCCCTTCGCTCTGGACTTCTCTTAGCGTCAGATAGTATCCGTATTCTCTCAACAATATGCTGCCTGATGGTCAGCAGCTTTGACTTGTTAAGTGTGTAATAACGGGTCCGGAATTCGCGCGCGAACTTTCGAACCTTGGCGGTAAAATTCCTGCCAGATGTGATGTAGTCAATCACACATTGAATGCGGGACGCGTACTGTCTTACCCAGCCTATCTTTATGGCAAGTTGATGCACTCGTCTTTTGGTCTGATGATCAGCCGTTGGTTTTTTTTACGGTTCGCATCGGCCAAAGCTCTCGCTGCATTATACACACAATAATCGATAGCCCAGAGATCGGATTCACCGGAAAAATGTCACGAAGCTCGTCATCCAATTCAGCCACGCGACAGGCAGATTATTTTTAACCCCCTACCACCCTTAAAACTTTATTTTTTTCTGAATTTTGAGATATTTAGACATATTATTCCTATGGCGGAGTGTATACAAAACTAAAAGTCTAGCTCATTACCGTCCTGACTTTCATATAAATCATTACGTTAAAAATTGCTGTTCATCTCAAAGTCATATTTAAAAAAACTCAAGTCTTCCAAACGTTACATATATGTCACATATATATAACGTTACATATATGATATATATATATATATGTAGGCATTCTTCATCTGGTGTTATGAGGGCATTACCCAACTCCTTAAAACTATTTATATTTTCTGAGTCTTCATCCCGTCTGTGCTGCACTTCGTAGACTTTTCTCAAAAATACTTCGACCTTCTCTGGTTTGGCCGGGTGGTCGACAGTAACTGGAGGGTCTTGGACCGAATCACGACTTGCTAGAGTGCTACGATGCGAGTGTGGCCCCTAAACGAGGTTACATGACACGGCTGCATGCTCTGTGGTGCGAGCAACACCCGGAGCTATCGAACTTTTCGCACCAACGTCTGCGACACTATGCTGAACTACTCCCAAAAAGGGGATATGTAAGCGGAACGCCAACTCAACCCCAGCTAGAACCAGCCGGCAACAGAGAAAGAGAGGCGACACTAAGACCAACAGCGGGCAGACATCCGACAGATGAAGAGCGATGTTTTATGACTCGGAGAGACATCAACACCATGATATCTCTCAAGCCTAAATATCTAGCTGAAATGGATGACGAGCTTCGTGAACATTTTTCCGAAAAACATGACCTCTGGGCTATCACGTATTGTGTGTGTAATGCAGCGAGAGCTTTAGCTGATGCAAACCGTAAAACAAAAACAAAGGTTGATCATAAGACCGAAAGATGAATGCATCAAATTGCTATAAAGATAACCTGCGCAAGACAGTACGTGTCCCACATTCAGTGTGTCATTAACTACATCACATCTGGCAAGAATCTTACTGCCAAGGTTTGAAAGTTCGCGCGCAAACTCCGGACCCGTTATAACACACTGAACAAGTCAAAGCTGCTGACCATCAGGCAGCATATTGTTCAGAGAATACGGATATTATCTGACGCTACGTTAAGTTAAGAGCGGAGGGAGAGGTGGATCAGAAAAAATCAACAGTTTCTCTTTGACCCATCTCGACTCTTTCAAGACCCTCTACTTACTGACGACCACCCGCCCAAACCAGAGGAGGTCGAAGTATTTTTGAGAAAAGTCTACGAAGTGCAGCATAGACGGGATGAAGACTCAGAAAATATAAATAGTTTTAAGGAGTTGGGTAATGCCCTCATAACACCAGATGAAGAATGCCTACTCATCACTACCGAGGAGGTGACAAAAGTATTAAGAGGGATGAAGAACTATTAAGCACCGGGACCAGATCGTATCAAAGCCTTCTGATGGGAAAAATTCCCTTCAACCCATCAGCATTTGGCCCGTATTTTCACCTCATATTTAAAGTTGGAAGAGTCGATACCGGAGTGGTTGGTGGAAGGGCGCACAATACTTCTGCCGAAAATGGGCAACTTAGCTGCCCTGAGGAATTACAGGCCAATCACTTGTCTGAACACACTGTATAAGATATTCACAGCTAGCCTAGATGATAGGATTGTTCGGGCAATTGAACCTGTATGGCAAGATAATATAAACTACGAGGCTTAAAGCACGGCGTAGTGGGACGTCTGGAGAACCTGCTCATCGATAGATGTGTCTGAAAAGATGCAACATTCCACCAACGTGACTTATCGATGGCCTCGATTGATTATAGGAAAGCTTTCGATTCGACCACCCATAGACTTATCATCTGTCTTTTGGAAAGCTTAAAGGTTCATCCGCAAATCGCTAGGTGCATAGAGAGATTGATGCCGCTTTGAAAAACCAGATTTAATATCTTATCTGGAAAAAATCGTGTGACAACTAAAAAGTACACCTTTCAGAGAGGTGTCTTTCAGGGCGACACCATGAGCCCACTCCTCTTTTGTCTTACATTATTTCCACTATCTCTAGCACTTCGCCATTCTAACGAGTAATTTCACGGCAAACCTGCAGATCGAAAGTACAAGGTCACCCATGTGTTTTACATGGACGATCTTAAGACCTATGCTAAAAACTAAGGCCAACTACATCTAGCTCTAGGAATTGTCGAACGATATACTAAGAAAATTAGAATGGAATTTGGGTTCGACAAATGCGCAAAGGTTTATTTGAAGCGAGGAAATCTTAATGGCATCCCTGAAGATCATGAGCTTGTTGATAGAAGGGCTCTACGACATCTTTGCACTGAAGTGACTTATACATACCTGGGCGTGCCACAGAGCCGCATTCAGTATGTGACATCTATAGAGGATACTCTCCGAAGCAGATACGAACGTCTTATCCGGCAGATTCGGTCTTCCGAGCTGTTGGCGAGGAACAAAGTATCTGCAAAAACATGCTTGTCGTCACGGTAGTACTATATTCATTTATAGTAGTTCTATGGACGGAGAACGAGCTCAGATGCCTTGATATCGGGACAAGAAAGGTTATGCACATGAAAAAAAGCATGCATCTTAAGTCTTCTATTCCGCGACTGTACATCTCACGCCGTCAAGGTGGTCGCGGAATATTGAATCATGAATGTCTTCACTACAGGATTATTTTGGTTACAGCACATAGATTCGCAAATGGAAGAGGCCCTTTTCTTAAAATGGTTAGGAATCACGAAGAAGTGGGCAAAGAAGCTTTTCTGTACAAAGCAACGGAGGAGGCTGCTGAAAGACTCGGACCAAACTTCAATATTAGGGGTGAGCAAAATACGTAAAATCTTATCTATCTCGAGTACTCACTCTTGAAAACCCGGATTAAGATTTTTTGCCAAATGTTTACGTTTTGAGAACCCCTGAATCCGAAAAACAATAAAATGTTTAATGATATAAGTTTTTTTTTAAAGATGCGCATTTTTTAAAACGATACAATGAAACTACGTCTGTTTTAATGCTAATGCATGTTATGAATTGTAATAATATAAATTTTTGGAAATAATATAGAATTTAAGGACAAAATCGATTGCGAAGCACGATATACAAAAGTTGTTCTTAATGCATATTTTTATTGAATTCTTATTAATTTCAAATTAATTATGCTTTTTAACATTAAATATGAATGAGTATTTAATTGGCCGCTCTTTTAAAAAGATTAATAATTGTGAACAGGCAAAACTTTAAATTACTCACCTACTGTTGTAAGGCTTGAAACTTGAGGCTACAAATAAATTGTAAAATAATGTATTTTGTAATTAGGGTATTTGAAATTGATTTACAATATATTCGGCTTTAAATTTCATCTGAAAAATTTAAAACTTTTAAAGCGGATTTTCGTAGTTAAAAATTGTTTAATTTCAAACACAATACATGTTAAAAATATCCGAATAAATATAATGTTTAATGACGGGATGTTGTTTCGGCCTTTGTTCTAGAAATTCTAAGGTTGAATAACCAATCCTTTAACTAGATAAAGTCGATGCATTTTCTACCTTAATTATGGCTTCTTTAACACTAAAATTACAGAGAATGTATACGTAAATCAACGTTGTAGCATTAAAAATTTTCAATATACAAGAAGGGAAGGCAGATCTACCATATGTGACGCTTCTGAGATGTAAAAAAGTATGAAATTTTAATTTTTTGTTCATATTCAACGTTACGCTAAAAAACATGAGTTTTAGTTTATCTGGAATTTAATATGCTTATTTTATAAGTACTATATATGGTTCCTTTTGTACCCCCGATATCACTCTTACGCTATTTAAAGGCAATCCCCGACACTGAACTAATAGCGAGAGTTTGGTGAAGTTCTAAGGAACCCAGATGCAGCAAACTTGAAAGAAGGTATCCAACTCGTGAGAAAACACGTCAGAAGGAAAAGGTAAGGAAGATACAAATCTTTTGTATTGAGTTTTTTCTGTACCATAGTAGAAAAATTATTAAGCGAGTTCTGCCAATTTAATAAGAAAAACAAGTTAAATTGTATAATTTCTAAATCGAAAGCCCTGCACAGTAAGGAATTTTATTTTTAATTAAAGAATTACGAAATTGAGTGATTGCAGATTGAAAATTTAGAAAATAGGACAATGTCAAACCCTCAAAAATCGAATATTTTAAGATTAGATCATTAAAAATGTATAGGAATTATAACTGTATTATTAATACTTGAAATCGTTCCAAATTAAATAATTAAAAATTGAAAACTTTTAAATTTGAACAATTATAAATTCAAAGCGATCAAGATTTGACAATTTAATATTGAAAACTAAATCGCATCTTTTAAATTCAAAGGTTCTGAAATTCTAAAATTATTAAATTGTTATTCCCTGATGAAATTATAATTTGACGTTAAAGCTAATTAAGGGAATTTTTATAATATTAAAGAAAGAATTTAATTATACCAAACAAACATTCCAACTAAATAATAATCTTAAATGGAAAACATTAAAAATGGAAAAAATCTCCAGAACCTTGAAACTGAAACGAATTCAAACTTTATTTCAAACTGACTAAATTTATAGTCACCAAAAACTGTGAGATTAAAAGTTTTGTATACTTAAACCCTTTAAAATATCAATTATATAAAGTAAATTCAAATCACTTGAAAACTTTTTAATTTTCAAATTGCAAATTCAACTTCCCTAAATTCTACCATTTCAACTTTAATTGCAAAATTATAATCTATTAAAGGGAGAAATTTAAAATTGAGCGATTTACATGTAAATTCAGAATTCTTAAATTATTTTACCATTTTAAATTACGAAATTTATGCATTTATTGCTGTATTAATTTCAGTTACATAGTTTAATTTTGGTCTATTTGTTATTTTAAAACTAATTTTTATTTATTTATTTTTATGTAAAATCTTCCTTTAGAACTATTATTCACTCTTAAAGTTTTCAAATTAAATGTTTTTCAATTTGAAATCATTTATTAGTTTAAATCCTGAACTAAAAATCGGGGAATTTAAAGATTTTAAATTAAAGTAAAAATAAATAATAAACAATCATATTGCTGTAATATGATTCCATTGTTTGAAATTGTACGATTCTAAGCTTTTTAGTTCGAAATTGCTTGTCACCCACCCAAATTACCCACCGAAATTGCCACCCACCCACAGGGTGGGTGGCCACCCTGCAAACTCCTGCTGTTCTAAAATCTATACGTTGATACTTATTTCTTACTATGTTTTTCTTTATTATAGCATTTCGTTTATTTTGAAAACAAACTGTGACTGGTTTATAACACGTCAATGTCTTTTAGATATTAATAATTACTAATTTTGATTTATAACACGAAAATGTTGACTTAGAGCACGAAGCGAATATTATTTGGCAAGAGGTTTGCGAAAGTTTAGTGAAATAAGTACATTGTGGAATTTTGTAAATATTTAATACCATTTTTCATTTAAATATAACAAAACTAGAAATTTTCATTTTAAGTTGCATAAAACATAAGATTTGTTGTCGAATGAAAATACTACAATTATTTTGTATTCTCATTCATTTAGTAAATGGCACTAATTTTTTTCATCGCTTGATTAGAAATTGTTGCTGAATAATGATGTGAAATAACTTGAAGCAATACGCAAATGTCTCTATGTCTTCCTCTTGTTTTACTTTTGTTAATTTTTCGCCGAATAATTTTAATTAGTACAAAAAGGTAGAATGTGGAGCGTTAAATTCTAAGCTAAAACTAAGTCCCTATTTTGACGCCCCAAATAGAAAATTTCGAAATTTGTGCCCATAAGACCACTAAAAATGTTAGCAAGAACCCGAGTTGAAATATAGGCCCCAATGTTAATACTTCAAGTGTAAATATTGTCCCTGCTTTGTGGTTGTTTATTATACTGGCTCCTAGGTAGCCACTCCTGAAGATATTTTCATTCTATTTTTCTTCTGTATAATTTTCAGCCCCTACATTGAAGTTCTTTCCTCTATATTCTTAAGTTTTTCTTATGTATCCTTTAAAGCGTTATATGCTCCGTAGAATTTGTAAATTCTCTTTTAACGCTCTTAAATTTTAACGTTAAAAATATGTGGCGTCGTTGCCTCGACGCTTGCGCGCTCATGACAGATACTTTGGTGTTTTCTCTAAAATTCCATCACCACAGTTTGTGAAAGCACAGTTAAATTGATTTTAAATTATAAATATTAAAGTGATAACATCGAAATGGCTTCAAGAGGAAAATAGTTTTCTCTAATCTGGTGGCTGCAAGCAAAAGGAATAAATGCAAGCCAGCGCTAAGATTTTAAAGACAGTTCTAAAGAACCAAAATCCAAAACCTTTCAAGGAACGTATCAAACACACGAGAAGAAACGTCAAAAGAAAAAGGTAAGAAAGATACAAATCTTTTGCATGGGGTTTTTCCCTTACGACAAAACGTAACTCCAAATTAGTTTCCACAGATTCTGAAGAAATAGATTTTCCTTTCACAGAATTTTCTTTTAAATTGAAGAATTACGAAATCCAATGATTTCAGATTGAAAATGCAGAAAATAGGGGAATGTCAAAACTTTAAAAATTGAATATTCTAAGATTAGATCATTGAAAATTATTTATACTTAAAAGCGTTCAAAATTAAATAATTAAAAATTGCAAACTTTTGAATTTGAACCATTATAAATTCAGAGAGATAAAGATTTGACAATTTAATATTAAAAACTAAATTAAATCTTTCAAAGTTGAAGCTAGTGAAATTCTAGAATATAATATTGTTATTACTGAACGAAATTATGATTTGAACTTCAAGCTAATTAGGCGAATTGTTATATAATCAATGAATTAATTGAATTATAATCAACAACCTTTCAAACTAAATAATAATTTTTAATGTGAAACATTAAAAACGAAAAAAAAATTGTACTTCATAACCTTGAAACTTAAAGAATACGCACTGCATTTTAAACTGACAAAATTCATATTCAGTAAAAATTGTGATATTAAAACTTTTTCATGATTAAAGCCTTTAAAATTTCAATTATTTGTGTTAAATTCAAATTACATGAAAGCTAATAATTTTCTAATTGCCAATAAAACTTTCCCAAATTTCAAAAAATTTTCTTCAATTTTGAAAACATGAAAAAAAGTATAATTTCCTTTAAAAAACAACATATTTCGCTCTCGAGAAATTATACGATTTCAAGTGTAGCACCCTGCTGATTTCACATGGATTCGATCAACGATGATTGTTATTCGTACATTATTCTCCAAAAAAACGGATTTGATCACAGTTTACTCGTAACCACTATTAATAAGATCGCCGATGGTTATAAATATATACCAAAGATTTGGATGTAACATGTACTTAAAATAAAGAATTGTTTCTTTAAAGTGTCATATTTTTAAACCAATTTATTTCTATATGCCGAGGGGTCGATCACTGCAATATTGCTGATACATTTACTAAATATTCCCATACACGTATTCTTTTAATAATCTTGGTATTCTTGATATTATTTTTCAATCTCAAATATTTTTGATATTCCAAAATATTCGAAAATATCCCGAAATATTCACAAATATTCTGACATATTCATCAATTTTCCTCTGCGCTCTACAAGTTTTTAAAGATTTCAAATTATTAAAAATGATTTGAAGAAATGTCAAGAAATTTCAAAAGTGTTTATTCATTATTGTTTAATTAAAATTTACGTTTGAGTGTTTAAAAGGATTTTAATGAATTACAAAATAATTTAACGGGATTTTAAAAATTTTCAAATTGGAAAACATAAAAATTTATGAATGCATTTCAAATGATTTCAAAGAATTTTAAGGAATTTAAAAAGATTTAAGAAGAATTCCAAAAAGTACAAGAATTTTCAAGAGATATTAAAGACTCTAAAACACTTTTTATGAGTTTAAGAGATTTTTAGTGATTTCAAGGGATTTTGTGGCATTTCAATCGATTTAATATAGTTTAAAAAGTCTGTAAGGAATTTAAAATATTACAAAGCATTTTAAATAATTTTAAAAAAAATCAAAAAAGTTTGAGGATCTTCATGTAATTTAAAAATATTTTATGTATTTAAAGAGATTTTCCGGAGCTTCAAGAGATTTAACGGGAGTTATTTCATTCAAAACATTTTTAAATTTATAATCGAATGTCAAATTGTTACAAATTATTTAAAAGAGTTCTAGATATTTTTAATGAATCTAAGGAATTTTAAGTAATTTTAAAGAATCCTAAAGAAATTTCAGTAGAATTTAATTTTTTTAAAGCTGTTAAAATATCTTGAAATATTTTTGGATCTAGTTTAAATCTTGTGTACTCGAATAAAAATGCTTCGAATTGAGTTTGACTTGAATTGCCCCCAATCAAGACATGCTGAAGTCGAAGATTTCGACTTGAACTTATCTCAGTTTTAAGACGGAGCCAGACTTCAACTTATGTCTTCAAGACAAGTTTTAATGTCTTGAAGATATAAATTTATCTCTTGAGTCGAATTTTTATGACTCCAACACGTACGGTTTATAACTTCGAGCGTATACCTACCCTAACAAAAAGGGTAATTCTAACAGTCATAAAAGCTAATCTTTGTTATTGCTTCAATAGTCTTGTATATTTTTATACAATATATATATATTAAGAGGGGTTCCTACTTTGTTTGGCCGAAATCCGGCTATTTTTTTGGGGATATTTTTTGAGGAAAGTATAAAAGATAGGAGGCTAAAATTTTCCACAATTGTTTGTCCATATTTATTGTATTACTACAAAATTTGTTGAGTTGTTATATAAAAAAGGGGACCCAGTGTGCTTGACACCGCTCTATTCAACGGCCCATAACTTTCGAAATTTTTTATATTTTGACTTGAAATTTTCCAGGTATATTTTTGAAACATATATCTATCCGAAAATGCAAAGAGAAAAGAAACGATTTTTTTGACCCAACAGAGTAGGAACCTCCCTTAAATCCACTTATTTACGGATTGTTATTTGTATTATACTTGTTGACCATGATACCGAAAATGTTGCTTGTGTTTACGTATTTCTAACAGCTTAGGAAATCCTTCTAGAAAGTTACAAATTTTTATTTTTTTTTTAAATTTTAAGGCTTATCTACGTTCAGACCCACCGATTCTGAAATTTTAATTTAAAAATATCTAATTTAATAATTGCAAATTTCTCATTCATCAATTTTAATCTCATTTATGATCCAAAAAAGGTTCGATAATCTCAGCCAAGACAAGGCTTGTCTTGAATCAAGTAAACGCCGTTTTACTTGTCGTGGCCATAAAAGTAAGACAAAGGCCTCTGTTTTGACTCAGTTTTGAAATGCAGCCAGACATCGATGTCTTAGAGACGAACTCAAGACATAACCTATTTGAACTCAAGTCGAAGCATTTTTACTAGGGTAGACTTGCCGAGAGGCTTTAAGCGTTAGGAATGCGAAACTTATAGGGTTCGAACTCGCAGCGAATAAAAATTTTCATAGCGTACGATTATAAATAGTGTAGTGATTGTGTGATAGTAAACAATTGTGTGCTTAAACATGTAAACAAAGATTAGAGTATAATATCAGTAATATAATAGTACAGAATATTAATTTTTTGTGGCGAAAAATCGGTTATAATTTTATAGAACTGTTCTCTATAGGTTCGGGACTAGTTCAACGCAGTTTAAAACCAAGACGATTTTAACTTTTATTAAACTATTTAGCGTATCCTCTTTTATGGGATTAGTTCTATAAAATGTAATGTATATTTTTTCCCGTGTGCTAAGTAACTTGAAATATTACGAAAATGTCACTATGTCTTCTTCTTGGTCTACTTTTGTTAATTTGTCATCAAATAATTTTATTCCGTACTGGGAGGTAGAGTGTGGAGCGTTAAATTAGAAACGAAAACTAAGCCTCTATTTTCTGGCCACAAATGGGAGATTTGGAAATTTTTGCCCATAAGAGCACTAAAGTAGGTGCGAAAATCGTATGGAAATATTCTCTACTTTACAACTATAGCCCCTATAAATATTAGCGTGAAGAGTGTCAAAGTAGGGTCTGTATTTCGACTCGCGAAGAGTGCAAAGTAGGGCCTACATTTCGACTCAAGACGATTTTACTCGACCTTACTTTATGTATGCATGTTTTATAATTTCTGTCTTGAAGAGGCCATCATTTATAAAGAAATGCATCGACTGTCTCTACTGAAAGGATTTATGACTTCATAGTTACAGTTTTCAAAAAGCCGCTTAGACGCATTTTTCTTTAAAAGGTCGAACAAATGTTGAATTACATACTTCGAAATAATCACTTTGATAATAGTTTTATGGACGTTTCTGTTTAGCTAGAAAACCCTTATGAAATCCAAATTCAACTCGGTTGCTG
The DNA here is from genome assembly GCF_010883055.1 of Belonocnema kinseyi. Classification (NCBI taxonomy): domain Eukaryota; kingdom Metazoa; phylum Arthropoda; class Insecta; order Hymenoptera; family Cynipidae; genus Belonocnema; species Belonocnema kinseyi. Next base: position 120,457,301 of record NC_046657.1, on the reverse strand, counting down.
TTGGCCTGAAAACACGTAACTAAAACATCATTGTTAGTCATTAGTGATGTTAAGAGAAGACTATGTACCAGGCTTTAATCTAGTTACAGGTAACATTAAGCTTAAATAGATGGGTGGTACAACGATCGAGGTGATAATCAACCCATCTTCTTCATCAAAACGAACATTACCTATCCAAATAGGTCTTCTATATTTACTTTACGTGAGGCTATTTCATCATCATGAAATGCGCGTAACGTTTCCACCAAGTCGTGAAAGTATATATTTAATGTATATACAGCTGCAGTTTCATAAATAGATTTTGAGCAGTCCTTTGAAGAAAGCAAGCCGTGCGATGATTTAACTTAAATTTTTGTTGGAGGTTATACACTAAGAGACTTTCTATTGGAATTAATGATAAAAAAATTGGAAATTTAAGTATTATACTAAATATTAAAACACGGAATATAAAAGAGCAATTAATAATTTAATATTAAAAATGGGATATTTTGAAATAGCAAGCCTTGAGTCATCAAAATTTCAAAGTGCTAAAAATTTGTAACGTTGCAATTTTAATTGTTTTATTCTGTACATTTTTTATATATATTTGAATTTTTCGAAATTTGAGGTATAAATGGCACTCTAACACTCAGTAATTTAGGAAGAAATCTAGTAATTTTTAGAGATGTTTTTTAAGAGAAGTTTTGAAAATATTCAAAATTACTGTACATTTAAAAATAATTTCAAATAATTTTTAAAAAAAAGTACATTTTTTCATGTGTCGAACAGAAAATGTAGACTATTATGGAAATGTCAAACTTCAGTACTTTAATATGAATTACTCAATTATTTTATCCTTTTTCCGTGTTTTGTTACACAAGTGTACAAAACTTTGATTCTTTTTTATCATTT
>NC_046657.1:120444608-120456310 GCF_010883055.1 Belonocnema kinseyi | reverse complement strand
TGTCATAAGGACAAACGCAGGATTTCGCCGGGAGCGGGTGCTAATCTGAAAAATTGCACCCGCTTCCAGCGAAATCGCGGTAAAATTTAAGGCATTCCTGTGTTTCTGTATTATTCTGTGGATTTGGCTGTTCTGAAATGTGTAAAGGTATTTTTTTCATTCAGAGTCTGTAGTTGTTTACAAAATAATTGGTATGGGTGTACCATGTGCTACAGTAATTGACACAGGAACATTAAATAATTCTATACTCACAAATTTAAACATTACGAAGCTAATTATAATTTATAAGGGCAACTCTTGTAACAATGTCACTGTCATAATCTCTAGTTTTCAGACAAAGTTATTGAAATTATTTCTCTCACGCTCGAAAGTAAATTAAGCACGGGTTCGACGCGAGTACCATGTCAATGTCGTTTTGACAAAGAAATGGTATTTTCGCTTAGCTTGTTGAATTGAAAACCATTACAGCATAAATCTATTAAAAAGTGACGGCGACCATGGCAGCTCTCGCGGTGTGGTAAGCCGCAAGGTGCCAACGCTAATATACGTGAAAACTTTCTCACGGATATCCCTTTTTTTCAATATAAGTCAGAAAATCTTTGAACGTTCTGACAGAGTATAGGCAGCCGCAGTGATTGCGAAAAAAGAAGCTAAAGCCGCCGGAAGCTACATTCTCCGCTTGCTCTACAACGAAGTGATTGCTTCTTTGAGGAGAACTTTTCCCAGGAGAATAAACTTGAAAGTAATAGCACCAGTAGGCTTCAAATATTACAAGGGAATCTTTGCATAGAATAAGGGAAGAATTTGTTCTAAAATACCTTTAATTTGTACCTTTAAATCTATAGACATGTTTTATTGCAGTGAAAAGTTTCGCTCCTAGGGCGACAGTAATTATTGTACTCATATGCATTTCGTGAACGCACAGTATTTTCTAATCCTTTACTTCAGCGATTCCCAAACTAGTGCCGCCGGCCGATGAGGCTGCCGCCGGCAGGGGGATGCCACCCCGGGCCGGGCACCTAGGCAGGCTCCGAGGCAGGCTCCCCGCTGCGACCAGAAGGCTACTTTCCTCGACTTTCGTGTACCTACCACGAATGACCCTTTCATTGTTATGAACTTTCAATAACTGAAATTATAAAGACTTAGCTCAATTAAATTTTAATTGGCTGAATGAATTTCGTAATATAATTTTAAGAAAATGAAAACAAAATTTTTGAAAATCGGTTAATATCCGAACTAATAGATGAAATATTTACAAATCTTGTGAATGCAACAAAAGTGCGATAAATCTTGAAGTTATTATCCGATCTTCTTTTACCTTTTTTTAACGTTTATTTGATAATCTAGCAAATATAACGGAATTTATTAAAATTCTATTGATTAATATTTAACCAACTTTTCATTTTTCTCAACCGGCTCTAATTCTCTAACAACGAAAAGGTCAGCGAAGCAAGCAACCGAGCACGAACGACTAGCGTCCAGTGTCTCACTTGGGTTCCAGTATTGTGAAAAAATTTGAGGGTGGGGCCCCTGCCGCTCCCCAGAAAGTGCATAAAAAGTTTGGGAATCGCTGCTCTACTTCCCCGCTCCCTTTTCCTCTCTCGCTTTCAACCCCGCTTTCTTCCTCTTACCCTCTCTTTATCTCCCGCCTAAAATTTTATTGTGCATTTGACAACTTAACGTAACTGTATAAAGTAAATGCACTAGCAATCGTCACCTAATGCCAAATTAGAAATTAAAAACGCTTCTGATCTTAGTTAAATCAAAATTCTTATCTTCTCAGAGGGCTTAACTGATTAAAGCTAATATAGAAAAACTCAATGTTGATCATTCAAGACGATATTTGATTGAAGTTGTTTTTTATTAAAAATTAAAATTCAAATCATGCAAATGCGTTAGTTATCGTCAGGTACGTAACCAGGTATTAACATAAGAAAAGTATACTAATTTGATAAAGGGATATTTAACTTTAGCCAAAATCACATTATTTATCACACGCGGCAAGAGTGAATCAGGTGATACGAAGAATACTGGGTCATCTAGCGATAACTAATGCAGTTTTTTAAGGAATATGTACATATTCTCATAAGAGCCCGAGTAAAAATGCTTCGACTTGAGTTCGAGTTGGTTACGTCTTGAGTTCGTCTCCAACACATCGATGTCTGGCTTCATCTCAAAACTGAGTCGAGACATAGGCTTTAGTCTTACTTGTATAGCCACGACAGGTAAAACGGCTTTACTTGTCTTAAATCGAGCCTTGTCTTGGCTAAGACGACGTTCACTTGACTCAAGATGAGCCTTGTCTTGGCCGAGATTATCGAACCTTTTTTGGCTCATAAATGAGATCAAAATTGATGAATGAAAAATTTATAATGATTAAATAAGTTATTTTTAATTAAAAAATTCAGAATCGGTGGGTCGAAAAAATAAAAATTGTAACTTCCTAGAAAGATCTCCTAAGCCGTTAGAAATACGTGAAACAAACAAAATTTTCGGTATCATCGTCAAACAAGTGTAATACAAATAACAATCCGTAAATAAGTTGATTTAATATGTATATTGTATGAAAATATACCAGATTTTTTAAGCATTAACAAAGATTAGCTTTTATGACTTTTAGAAGTAACCTTTTTTATGGAAGGTGTACGCTCGAAGTTATAAACCACACGTGTTAAAGTCATAAAAATACGACTCAAGAGATAAATTTATGTCTTCAAGACATAAAAACTTGTCTCCAAAACATAAATTGAAGGCAGACTCCGTCTCAAAACTGAGGCATGCTCATGTCGACCTTTTCGACTTCAGCATGTCTTGATTGGGGGCAATTCAAGTCGAACTCAAGTCGAAGCATTTTTATTCGGGAGAATAACAGAAATTATTCACCTTTTCCATACTAGATAGAGCTCCATCTATTCTCGAAATACATTAAGAATTTATGTTATTCTCTGATAATAATACAGATTCCTTGAAAAAATGAAGTACGTAACACCTGGAAAAATAATGTGTGTATTTCTGAAAAATAATTCTTCTTTAGATATTTCTAGTAGCTTCCGAGAAAAACACCCGACCGCCAATCGGAAGTTCGCCTGAGTAAAAATGATTCGACTTGACTTCAACTTGGTTATGTCTTGAGTTCGTCTCCGAGACATCGATGTCTTCTTACATCGGCTTTCGTCTTACTTTTATGGCCACGACAGATGAGATGGCGCTAACTTGTTTCAACACAAGCCTTGTTTTGGCTGATATGGTCGAACGAGTATAATCCTTAAAAACTTTATAACAAAAAAAAAGTCAACATTGTAACTTTTTGGAAGGATCTCCTAAGCCGGTAGAAATACGTAAACACAAACAATATTTTCGGCATCATCATCAAAGAAGTATAATAGAAATGAAAATCAGTAAAAGAATTGATTGAATATATATTTATTGTATAAAATATACCACATTGTATAATCATTAACAAATTTTAGCTTGGAAATGTTTTCCAAACTTTCAAGGAATTTTATTGAATTTCTAACGAATTAAAATATTTTGAGTTATTTTACCTCTTTGGGAAAAAGAAATTTAATGAAAAAGCTCATTTTTATCTTTATCAAAGAAATTTCAAATGGTTTCTACTTATTTTAAAGGATTTGTACGATTCTAATCGATTTCTAGGGATTGAAACGAATTTCTAGTGAATTTTGAAGTATAAAATAAATTGGATGTTACGAGAAAATCTCGTTATATATCATCGCGTTGAAATCTGTGAAAATCCGAAGAAATCCCTTGAAACCTTGTATCAACTTTTGAATACCTTTTATATCTTTGAAAAAGTTAGAAATCTGTAGAAATAATTTTTTATTAGTTTAGAACGAAAACAAATAAAACTTATTCTCCACATCTTGAAATAAACTAAAACTTTAATATTCTTTAAAATTCTGTAGTTTTTTCATATTACTAGAAACAGTTGAAATACGGAGAAAACCATTATAATACAATTAAGTTTATTCCCTAATATTCTCGAGAAACTTGTTGAGTTTCCTTGAAATCCATTTAAAGCGTATAAACCATAAAAAGTATAAATCATTTAAAATCCCTTTAATACACATAAAATTAAATTATTGATTCAAGTTCTGTAAAGAATTCCATTTAAATCCATATAAATTATAAAATCTTTGACGTTTAAATGAAATCCTTTTAACCTGCGGAATGCGTTAGAAACTATTAAAATCTCTTGAAATTGTATTATTTTCTAAAGTTCTTTCAAAATGAAATGTTTGAAAATCATAAAAAATTCTTTGAAATCTATTTAAATGCTTTAAAATCCTATATATCGCGTGAAATAAATGGAGGTTCTTAAAAATCCCTTCAATATTGTGAAAATCTTGGAAATCTCTTAAAATCTTTGGAAATCCTACAAAATTGTTTGACATTTCTTCACATCTTTTTTATTCTTAAAAATTACAATTTTTATTTTTTTGAAGAAAATTTTTCAGGGATATACTCGTTTAGACGCACCGATTCTGAATTTTTAAATTAAAAATAACTAATTTCATAATTACAAAACTATATTCATCAATTTTAATCTCATTTATGGGCCAAAAAAGGTTCGATAATCTCAGCCAAGACAAGGCTCGTATTGAGTCCAGTAAACGTCGTCTTAGCCAAGACAAGGCTCGACTTAAGACAAGTAAACGCCGTTTTACTTGTCGTGGCCATAAAAGTCAGACGAAGACCTATGTATCGACTCAGTTCTAAGACGCAGCCAGACATCGATGTGTTGGAGACGAACTCAAGACATGACCAAGTCGAACTGAAGTTGAAGCATTTTTACTCGGGGGTGCACTATCGCAAGGCAAAAGCCATTGTTTGTTTCGCCACAAATCTGGGCATTTTTTGTATTGTTTCACGCAAACGGCCCATAACTTCAAGGTAATATCTCTTATTGACCGTAGAACCTGCTGGCATTAACTTAGGGTGCACCACGCCATTGTAATCGAAAAAAACAGTGAGCCAAAGCTTCACGCTTGACCGAACTTAGCGCGCTTTTTGCATTGTTTTTTTTACCAGTAATGACCCTTTTGAGTAAATCTGTATCGTTATTGAGATCCTACAACAGCTCCTAAGTGATGTTCAGGCGACAGTTTTTTGAGTAAAAATTCAGAAATTTCGGAACAAGTTTCGCTTCCGTAAGTTTCAGACCCAAAACGTCCGTAAAAATTGCATGGCATGAGCCAACTGATATTCCGATATCTTCAGAAACTTCCTTAATAGTGATTCGATGATGCTCAATAACAATAACATTTTCTTCACTGCTTCAACTTTTTCATCGGTTGTTGACGCGCTGGGTCAATAGCAAAAAATCGCCAAGCACACTAAAACACGTGTAACCTTTATTTTTGTCAAAAGCATGTATTTTGCATGTATGAAAAATGGCTGCTGATATCAACATATCTTGGGGACATGTGTGCCAACATAAATAAATAAGCCACCTTCTTGTCAAACGTCGTAAATCTCTTTAAACAATTTCAAATTCTACCGCATGTTCAACTCAAGCAATCGCAGATAGCAATAACAGAACAGTAACATGAGCCCTAGTTTGCAATCGAGGAATATTATAAGATTAATAATTGGATATTCATCCAAAGTAGCCCTATATATACTTTATTTTGAGGAGCGAGGATCATGATTGTACGAGGTGAACTTTCACATTCCAGCTGTGATTTCAAAAAAAATTTTTAACTGTGATACAGTTCCAGAAATAAGAACATATCAATTATATACACAAAACACTCCCTTTCAGACCAGCTTCAAGGGTTGCTTGCAAATAGTCTTAGCCACATTTCAGAGTGATCCAAACGCAAACTGACATGGTCACCTGAATTGTTTCCAAGTTGAATTTACAATATTGCGCAGTTTACTTTACTGAGTACTCACGCACTGTCGCCCTTTCGAGACGAGAGTCGCAAACTTATCTCGCCCCGCGCGACGAGAAAATGTAGGGCCAGCAGTTCTCGGAAGGGGGAGAAAGGGGGGCAGAATCCAAGAGTTAGGTGTATGTAGCCTAAATACCGTTAAAAACTAAAAAGATATGTAAGTAATGTTTGGGTTGAAGAAATGAATTAAAAAAGAAACGTTTGCGTTAAGAACTATAGTATGGGAAACGTCAATTAGGAAATACGCTTAGTCCCTTGAAATGTGCAAGTCATCAAGCGTCGGCTCTCAATGCATCGAAAGAATCTTTACGTAAACTTTAAACTTTACGTACAGCGCATGCAGAGTTAGAAGTTTGCAACAAGAAGCGTACTCGCCGCAATGTTTCCAACTAGGATCCGGGGCAGTACTGTGCAAGTGTGAAGATGAGTGTCTCATTGGTAGAGATAAGAAAACTATTAGATATTCTCTTGACTAATGTAATCGCAATAGTACACCGGGCCATCATTGGGAGCATGGGCTTAACCACTCTTGCCAAACAAAAGATTCGCAAAGTGCTTAGCGTACATTTTTCTCTTTTATTTCATGTAATATGCGAGTTCTCTTACAAATTTTAGGCACTACAAAATAATTTCGATATATCTTTTTCATTTCATTTGGTCAATTTTTTCATTATAAGCAATTTTAAACATTTCATTCTAATGATAAATAATTAATAATTATAATGTTATTTGTAACGGTCAAACGAAGCTTTCTCTCATGATTAAATTGATACAAAAATTCATTTTTTTTTAAATGTCGATTAACCATGTTTTTCCATTGTTGGGCAACATGTGCGAGTAGATTAGGTTTATTTAAATTTTTTCTTAACGAATGTCGTTCTTAGTATTTGATACTACTCATCTTTAATTGTAATTTGTGAAAACGATACAAAAAAAGCAAGCAACGGTTTTTTAGATACTTTTTGTAACTTTTAAGTCAATCTGTGGAACATTATTTCTTGAGTGAAATTTCGACAGCGTCGATAGATATCTATGATAACTACTAAGTTCAGAACTTAACACTTTGTACACCTTGATAGGTACATAGGAGGTGTCGAAATGTAGGCTTATTACTAATTACATCATCATAATAAACTATTTTGAAAGTATAACCAAATAAAATTTATTTCTTTTATCCATTGGAAAAATCTTCCAAATCAATCACGATACTCGAGGAGAGGCTAAGTTGAAAATTTGATCTCAAATATAGGAAAAAAAGCATGTGTATGTCCGTAAAAAGGAAAAACCTGTGCAAATTATTGTTGAAAAGGGTACAAGAAACATATTACTTTAATTGCTTTGAAGAATTAAAAAATAAATGTAAAAAATAATATTTTTCGTATTTCAATATATGCAGTAAATTGTGTTGCGCTTGATATTTTAAGAATCATTGATCGATTGTACAAGTTCTCTTAACACTTTATTTTCGTATATTGAAGCGGGTATGCTCTGGAATATTTGAGTTCTGGAATCAATCGGATTCAACTGGCCTCTCAAAACTTTAATTTAATTATTTAAACAATTTTATATTTAAAAAATGTCGCAATGATACTTGAAATTCATTCTATGCCCAATATCTCATAAACTAATAAGTATTTGGACCTGTTACTTGGAATTCACATTAGTACTGATATATACTTAAAATTTAAGAAGTTTTCTTCAGATTGTTTACTCAAAAATGTTGAAATTTTTACGTCCATGGTCACGTTTTACGAACGTGCGACTGGTGGCTACAGGGCCCGATGAAAGCACACAAAAAGGTATGCGAAACGCTTGTGTATCTCGAGGACACGAAGCAAACCTAGGACGACAGCTTGCTGCATTTATCTTAAAAGTACCTAGGCATACTTTTGGTAGGAGGGTATGGTTTTAAGTTTAGAAACCAGTAACAGTTTTGCTCCTCCGAAAGTACCGATTACAAGGACTATTACTTTAACCGAAAACTCTGGGTACAGTATTTGAAGCCCTCTTTTAGGGTGTTGATACCTCTCCTCCTTTTCGCTCTCGGTGTTAGTGATATTGGAAATTGATAAAACTTGTGTAAGTGCAATAATGCATGCATGCCGGCATTATTATGTAAGTCCAAGCCGCATCATTCCCTATTTATATGATCAGCATTGCAACCTTATTCTGCTGCGAAAAGCCTAAAAAGCTTAACTTCAAACGGCCATATTTAAAAAACTCAAATTTTCGGGACCTTATGCTCTTGGAGACTTTGAGTCTACACATCGAGAACTACCAGGAAGAAAAGTTTAATACCATTTAGACTAGAGCTATTTCCCACACAAATTCTGCGCGTTCCTCTTTTCATACACCTAACTGCTTTTTTCACTTCTTCGGCAGTTGTTGTTGCACATTCCTTCTCATATGTTATGAGACATTCGCAAAATTCCTTGAAGCGGATGATATTCTTAGTATCATCCTTCAAATGCAGTGCTTTCGGGATTTTGTAAACCTCTCCCAAAACAATCTCTACCACGTTCATCTTTTGTGGATTTTTGACAGAAACAGGGGCAGCGCTAAAAAGGCACTATATTTTAGTTAGAAACTGTTGATTCTCCCTGATCACTCTTTCTAACTTTTGTATTTTACCTGGGAGGTCGCCTGGTATCTCATAACCTCCGTTGAAGACACCATACCCAGGAGCTTTTCAGCTGTTACGCCTCCTGTTACGCCTCTGTTTAGGGGTTATTCCTTTGGGACCGTCCATGAAAAATTATCCGTGATTGCCTATTAATTAATGTAAATTATATAATAAGAAATAAATCAAAAATTTAGTCTAACCTAATAATAATAAAGATTTGGTTCAAGGTTAATAAATAACAATTGATTAACAATATAGTAATAACTTAAATTAACAATTAACAATTAAAAAATTCATTATTAATTTAGGATTCACAATTTTTAATTTTGTGTATTCTTCTCAAGTCGGTGAATTCTATTTAATTTTGTGAATTCTTTTGCACCCTGCGAATTATTCTGCATTCTTATCATTTCTAAATCTTTGAGTTCGTCTGAATTATCTTAATTCTTCTAAATCATTTCAATTCTCTGAATTCTTTTGAATTCTTTATTTTCTTAGAAATTGTCTGAACTCTTTAAACTGTTCTACATTTGTTGAGTTCCTGCGATATCACTGAATTTAAAAAAATATTTTTTAAATATTGTGAAATTATTAGAATAACTTTCTAATTAGTTTGAACTCCTTCATATCTTTTGAATATTTTTAAGGACTCACAGAGTGCTAAAGGATTCAGTGTTGAAAACAATCTCTGAAATTCAAAAGAATTTTAATAATTAAAAAAAGAGAATACAAAAGAATACAGAGAAATCAAAATATTTCAGAGAATTCAAAAAAATTAAAAGAACTCAAAGTTTTACAATTCAGAAGAGTTCAGGGAATTCGGAGAAATCATAGAATTCAGATGAATTCAAACATTTAAAGGAATCTCTATCATCATCAGAGGTAGTCACCCTCGATCAGTGTAGATATCTTACAGAGTTCAAAGGAATTCACAGAATTCAAAAGAATTGAGATAATTAAAAAATTCAGGGAATATAAAATAATTCAGGAGAGTTCAGAGAATACGAATAATTGAAGAAATTCTGAGCAATTACAATGTCAAATTACAAATATAAAAGAATCCAAATAATTCAAAATATTTAAAAGAATTTAAAAGAATTCACAGAATTTAAAACTTAATAGACAGTTCAAAACAATTGAATAGAGTTGACAAAATATAAAAGACTTGAAGAAATTGAGAACAATTTGTGATTCATTGTAAAGATATATACATTAAAAAAATAAATAAAAATTTTTGAAAAATTTATTTAAATTTTACAGAATGCTGAGAATTCATAAAGTTCAGAATAGTTTCAGGAATTCAGAAATTTTTTTAACGTTTCAGAAAATTCAGAAGAATTGACAAAGTGCACAAGAATTCACAGACTTTAGAAGAATTCAAAAAATTCAAAATAATTTAAAGAATTAAAAGATAAGAATTCATTTAGATTCTAATAATACGTTTGAATCCTACAAAACTCAAAATACTCAAGGAAAGTTTAAATAATTCAACGTGTCTTCTGACCCTCTCATCTCTCTCTTTCTCTACCAGATCTTTCTTCTTATTCTGCTCTTTCTTCTCACACATCAACATAAACTTCTTCCTCATTTCTACGTACTCCTCCTTTTACGCAGTTCCTTCTTTCATCTCCCTGTACATCCTTTTCTACTTTCTTGTCATCTCCCTTTCATTTTACTTCCACCGACTGCCACTCAAAGCCTACCTTCCCCAACTGCTCCTTATACTTTTCTATCACCTCCCTCGTCCATGTCACCCGCTACTATAACGACCCTTCTTCCCCACGAAGTCTTCCGCTACCCGTCCCATTTATCCATTATATTCATCGCTGATGGTCTGAATCTACCCTCCCTTCCATTGCGCATTTTTATGTCTCCTCCCACCATTGCATATTTCTGATCAATCAACTATACCCCCATTTTACTCAAATTCGTTTATTCTCCCTATTCGTACCCTGTTACCATACCATTCGCCGCCGTCTAGCCTCCATCCACCATCCAGTCTCTTAGAATTTCCCCCTCTTCATTTATTGTCTTAGATTTCGATTTTCTTTCGATGCTGTACCCTTCCCTGTATAGGAGCCCTTCACAAAATTCTAACATTAAATTAAATTAAATTCTCTAATCCTTTCCACCCCCGCCTTATTGTACATAGTCACAAACATGTGCATCAATACTCCTATCTTTACTGCTCTCATTTTTAAGCCCTCCCCCTCCCCATTAGCTTCTTTCTCTAATCTTTCTTTATCAATCCTGCTACGTTTATGTACAACATCTTTACCATTTCTCCGCCTTGCTTTACCCCCACCCGTTACTTTCTACAAAACAAATTCTCCTCCATTTACTTCAACAACTGCTTTAACTGGCCTTATACCTTCATTTTTTCATATGCTTTCATATCAGCATTCTCTGCACATCCCTTCACTCGCTAGCCAAATCTTGATCGGAGAAAACCTTCTTATACTTTATCCTATTTTTGTCTAGCATTACCCCCAAATTTTCTTTCCAGCTCTCCAATTCCACAACCGCCACTTTATTCTCCTTTCTCGCCTCCAACCTAACTTTTCCCACCTTGCCTTTAACACACCTTATGCTCTGTAGCAGCACTTCCACCCCCTCCCTTTCTTTTCCGCTCCTTATCCTCCATGCTTTTGTCACAATATTGTTCCTTCTATCTGCCTTATCTTTTCTTTTAATTCTCAACTCAATTGCCCTTATTCTTTCTCTATCTGCTCTCTCCTACTTTTCATTCCTGCGCTCTCCAACTTTCTCTTTTAGCATATTTTTTGTCCTCTTCCGAGTACCTTTCTTCTCGCACTAGCCCCTGTCACCTACTTCTTTTTCGGAACTACTCTACACCTTCTCGAGCCTTTTTTCAGCCTATTCCTTTTACACTCTAATCCCTTCTTCCAGCTGCTTCATATCATCCTCTTTTTCCTTTCTTACCGACACCACCTCGCATTCCAATCATTCTACTTTCTTCCTCAGATCTTTCACCTTCTTTTCCTATTTCTCATCTCTTACTCTTAGGTCCTCTCTCATATTTTCCATCTGGTCTATAGGCCAAGTACAGTCTGTCAAGTTAAAGCGTGGGTGGCTTTACTCGCAGTCGGTAAGGTGTATCGACATGATTTTGGTGTCAAAATATTAAGAAGAGCTCCCTC
>NC_046657.1:120439734-120444508 GCF_010883055.1 Belonocnema kinseyi | reverse complement strand
AGAGGGAGCTCTTCTTAATATTTTGACACCAAAATCATGTCGATACACCTTACCGACTGCGAGTAAAGCCACCCACGCTTTAACTTGACAGACTGTACGTCTTTCCTCAACCCTCTGATCTCGTTTATCAACAGCCCTAAAGCCTACTCTTCCTCCTGCCCATCTATTTTCAGGAAGGAAGGGGAAACCTACCGGTCCGTATGCTTTCTTTAAACGCACTCTCTACCTTCGAGTGATCACACCCCTCACTTCCCCTAGAGGCTCTCAACACTGTGGCACTTTTGCCCAAAGTTTTTACTTTATTTGCTCTATTTTACCACTCTCAGGCCCTGCAGACACCTTTTCCTCTCCCCTAAAATCCCCCAGCACTACGCGATCTACTGTTAGCCCCCTTCAAGGCCCAAACTCCTGCCCGCAATCTACCCTGCTCCCTTGTCAACCTCATCTCACTTTTCCTTGAATTCACTTCTCACAAACATACCTCCTAGGCTTCCATCCGCTCACTCCACTCACACTTTCCACACAAAACTTTGTAAAATCTGCTCACCACCTGTCACCGCACATGTACTCACTACCGCAATTAACATAGAAGTTCAGTACTGGCCCAGTACAGATTGCCGAATTTCCCGTACTGGCCATCTGCAAATATGAAAGATTAACTTAACAAAACTGTCCCACTGTGCCCCACTCTCCCTACATGTATTAAATTTCTAAACATTATGTAGAAATAAAATTTCTAACGCTACGGGGTTTTTAGTCTACATCTACTCTTGAATTTATTTCCTAGCAGTCCTGAGTCTTAACAATTACTCTAAACTTAGAAAATTAAAATTTAATGAAAAAACTATCCTCATAAGCCAACTCTCACGAACTCTCATTCTTCCATCCAATAAAATCTTTAACCTAATAGCACTGAACTTTCCTGAAGCACTATAATGCGATATCCATATTGTAAATTGACATCGATTTTGACCTATCACTTACGGTTTACTCAACATTCATCGACAATAATAACAATAACAGTATGTCTACTATTAACCGTTCACAAAGGGTTAGGATTTAAAACACACGGGAACGTTCCTGCAATATTCTGAATGTGCCCGCGGAATATTTGAGGGACGTTCCAGGAATCTTTCGGTGACCCAGTTAACTTCCCGAAAAACGCCATTAAACACGTTTAACCAATTTCAGAGTTATATCTGACTTCGCGCTTTAATATCAAAACGCGCCACTAAATAAGAGTTGTAAAACTGAACGACTTAGCTGTCTTATAAAAAGTCTCAGAAAGGATATCAGAAACTCAAAATTTTATAAATTTATAAGTCTGCTTGACCCAAAGTTCTTTAATTCTAACTTAGGTATAATGAAATAATTAAAAAATCCTCATTGTTTCCTTTCAGACCAAGAATAAAAAATTATTAATAAAATATTAAATTAAATTCAAATTGTTTCCTGTGCTGTAATGTAATTAACAAATTTAGTTATATTAGTACCAAAATCATTTTAAAAAGTCAAAAAAGTACCAAGTTTCCTTCAATATTCTGATTTCAAAGCCCCCATCTTAATTATTCAATAAAGAAATGTTTGGTCTGCCCTACATGCATAGCATACACTTTTAAAAAATTGTAAACATTTTCCTCCGTGAGGTGCTTTCTCTACAGTGTAAGGGATGAATTAAACAAAAAACTCGATTGTAACAGTGGATTATGAAACTCAGAGAAAGCTACCAAGTTACCCTTGTCAATAGAATCTCATATGGGGTTGTATACAGTGCTTTTTCGATACGTGATCATTATCCATCAATTAGAACAATGGTACTCCCTCAACTTTTTCCTATATCTGTTTTCGTGTTTGAGACAAAAACTGGGTATTTCGATTTTTACATTCTCATCATAATAAAAAGGTACGAGGGCTGTTTGATAAGTCAGTGACTTTTTGAATAAGAGATTTTTCTCGGCAAAAAGCGTTTTATTTCTCAACATAATCTCCTTTTGGTTCGATACACTTAGTCCAGCGTGTTTTCCATTTTTTTATTGCTTCCAAATAATAGGTTTTCTCAAGTACTTCAAAATAGGCGTTTGTTTCGGTGATGACCTCTTCATTCGGCCCATATCTCTTACCGCCCAGCCATTTCTTCAGATTCGGGAACAAGAAATAGTCACAGGGGGCTAAATCTGGAGAATATGCTGGATGAGATAGCAGTTCGTAGCCCAATTTATGGATTTTTGCCATCGCAACTAAACACGTGTGCAACCGTGCATTGTCCTGATGGAACAGCACTTTTTTCTCCGACAAATGCGGTCGTTTTTTCTTCAAATCAGTATCGAATCTGTCCAAAAACTCCGAGTAAGATTGACCGTTTATTGTCTTACTCTTCTGTAGGTAATCGATGTGAATAATACCGCGTGTCCCAAAAAACTGTGGCCATGACCTTGTTGGCCGACAGACCCACCTTGGCCTTCTTTGGTGCGCGTTCGCCCAAAGAAACCATCTGTTTCGATTGTTCCTTGGTCTCTGGTGTGTTGCGATAGATCCAAGTTTTGTCCACGGTTACAAAACGGCGCAAAAACTCGTTCGGATTGCGGTTGAATATGTCAAACACTCCTTTGAAGTGGTCACACGGTTGGGCTTATGGTCGAGTGTGAGCAATCTTGGCACCCATCTCGCGGATAGTTTTCCATGTACAAATATTCATGTAAAATGTGATGTACTCGCTCAGTTTAGATGCCTGCAGCCTCAGCCACCTTACGCACTTTCACTCTCGTATTGTCCAATATCATTTCATGGATGTTATCGACGATTTCTAGCGTGATGACCTCTTTTGGGTGACCTGAACGTTCAGCGTCACTCGTGCTGGTACGACCACAACGGAACTCAGGAAACCACTTCTTAACCATTTAAATTGATGGTGCATAGTACCTATAGTATTGATCAAGCCTTTCCTTCGTTTCAGTAATTGTTTTTTTACGTAAAAAAGTATTTTTAATCAGGGCGCGAAATTCTCTTTTTTCCATTTTCGTTAAAATTCATGAGGTTATGTGGTTTCAATGACCGTCAAACACAAACTGAATGACCCAGCTTGCTCAAGATTTAACAAGTCTATTCATAGATGGGGTTGACGAACAAAATGCTTATTTGCCGAAAAAATCTCTTATTCAAAAAGTAACTGACTTATCAAACAGCCCTCGTATTAATTTCATACGAAAACTGGCAATCGCGGATTTCTTTAAGTCTCCACGTTTCAAAATCCCTTAAAGTGGTTTTAGTGTATTAGGCCCAACATTATATACTCAAAACAAAATAGAGACGCATATACAGTCGCAAAGCGAGAAATACAAAATATAAACCTTGACGATATGTGAAGTTACAGCACCGACAGCTCTCTTTTTTTTGTTTGTTGCATGTTCTTTTCGCGATCCAAAAATAATTTAAAATGCTCAAAATTGTAAGTATCATAAAATGTAGGAATGGGCAATTGGCATATGTCCTTTTTAATGCAATTGCATGCACTTTATTCGTCGACTTAAAAAAAGAGATCGCGTCAAATCTCCCACCAGATGAACACGCTTTCCATTTTGCACATCTCTATTAAACAGAATGCAATAGATGACAAGCAGGAGAACCGTCTTCATGGCTCGAGGAATATTTTTTGAACTCGTGAAAGGCTCCGGTCTTCAACCCTCGCCTACGAGTCGCTCTTGAAATATTGCACTCACCATAAGAAGATAGTCCTCTCATCCTTGATATATAATATACTATTTGAAAGGACGCGTATTTTTTGTTTTATTAAAAAAATAACATACAAAAATTTAATTTTTTAAATGGTGATACGCGCTACAGTGAAATCCTAAGTAACTAAATTTTTCGCCTAAATTATATCTGCCAATTTTTTTAGAACTACTGTACGCTATGATGCCTATTTTTTGTTTTAGTACTAAAAAATAATATTAAAAATGAACAAATTAAATTTATATAATAACGACACAATATGCAATCACATGTTTAAAAACAAATTTTTTTTTGCCTAAATTATATAGATCTAAAAAAGTTCTTTCAACATGTTTATATAGGGTGCGCGCTTTTTTAAATTATAGAAGCAAGACATTGAAAATAGGTCTGTTTTAATATCATTCCATATCAGAATGGTTAAAAATAAGCGACGGTTTACATTTTAACGGGGAACTAAATACTCGTATCTTTCTATGCAAAATAAAAATAACCTTATTTTTTTATTTTTCTAAAGTCATTTTTCAGCTCCCGTCAAGCAATTGTTCCTCTTATGTATTTTAACTGGGAAAAATGATTTTTTTTAAGTTCAATTTTTTATAATAAGTTACAACGCAATGTTTAAAAAATAAGGAAAAACTAATCATTTCGTATCAGGTTCGCCGTATCGAATTTTGTTATTGAGTAGAAATAAAGACGGACCCTAACGCAAGTGACAGGACAATAAGACCTCAAGTCTCAATCAAACAGTTTTATCAGTTTAACCTGAAAAATGGCTCTACAGAATAACAAAAAGAGGCATATTTTTATTTTTTCTAGGATAGGGGAGATTATCCAAAAGTAGATAATGATCCTACAGTAGATAATCATCAATTATAAGCACAAATAGAAGCGATATAATCAAATCTAATTTTAATATAATACCAATTATCATGTCTTAACCATTAATTACACAGCCACACAAAAAAGTGTGCGGATCTGGTAACAAGACACACGTATTCCTATGGATTTTGGGGCGCTAAATTCAAATTCGGTATCAAAAATCACC
>NC_046657.1:120418394-120439634 GCF_010883055.1 Belonocnema kinseyi | reverse complement strand
TAACCTACAAATGAATCTAACTTAACAGAACCTAACGAAATTTTGCTTAACGCAACACAACTTAACTTAAGTGTTCCCTTTGTAACACAATAAAATTCATTTTATTTTACTACAGGTCAGGTTCTGTTGGGTGAAGTTATGTTAAATAAGTTGATATCAGGCAAGGGTTCATCCTTTACAGTTGTCGACATGTTTTTGAAGTGAAAATTTGCATTACGGGCATAATTTAGAAATTTATTTGCCTCAGTGCGTGATTTTTCGTCATTTTTTGAGGTTATGGCGCAAGCATGAGGTGATGGGTGATTTTTGATACCGAATTTGAATTCAGCGCCCCAAAATCCATAGGAATACGTGTGTCTTGTTACCAGATCCGCACATTTTTTTTTGTGTGGCTGTGTTATAATTAAATTATCTATTTTACATACATTAGTATTTCAAATTAATGATTGTCTACTGCAGTATCATTATCCACTGCAGGGTGGTCCCTCCAACACGTATTTTCAGACGCCCAAGACAATTTAAACAGTCGCTTCTTCATACCACTCTAAATTGCATATTCTGACCTGTAAAATATACATTGATGGAAATACTACATTTTTGAAGGTTCCTGCGAATAACATTAATGTTAAATAAGGACAAAATATTACAGTTATCATAAAAAAATAAAATTTGTACCTTATTTTGCAATATATTTATAAGCAGTCTCTAACTTAGGTATACAAAATAATTTATCTTACATTCAATATAATAGAGTTTAAAATTATGTAGACAAATTCGCATTTCACACCAATTTTAATCGAGTGGGAGACGAGACATGTGATGATAATGTGTTGCTGAAATCCGAAGAAGCTTCAGCAGAAGAGAATTCACAATCACCAAAATACAGTTGTCCATTGTTTGACGATTAATAATTTTGATGGATCCGATATTTATCTGTGTAAAAATATGAGGAAAATGCAAAGACCGAGCATGTAGCGCGAAGCAAATAAAATGTCAAGCGCAACGCGTGAGATCGAACAGACGAGCGTAATGAAAATGTGGTGCCAACGCAGTGAAAAAATTGTTTCCAGTTAAAAATGAAGTAAAAGAAATATTTTTATCGTTCGCACATTTGAGTTAATGCCATCTCAACAGAACCGCAATTCTACATTAGAATATAACATAATTTTTGTAAGTTTAAAAATTTAATATTCTTATTATCAAATTTTGTTTTTCAATTTTATTAAACAATGATCCACTCTCTAACACTCAAGGCCCAACTAACAAGGACAATTTTTTAATATTCCAAAAATGTTTTCGTCTTATTGTAGGACTATGTTTTTGATAGAAAAAAAAACAATTATTATCCATAATCTTATATCGAGACATGACTACCAGACATAACAGATAGACCAACACAAAATTTTAGGAATAAAAATTATTAAATAATAAATTTGTATTGTGTTTTCCACATCTCCATTGAAAAAGTATCTATACGAAGTGCATAAACTGTCGGTACCGGTAAAAAAAATGACTGATAAGGACAATTTTTTATCGGTTATTTTAAGCATATTTCTAGCAAGGTAACAGCTGATCGCGCGTATTCATGGAATTCGTGGAATTCATGAAAAGTAAGAAATTCATGCAATTCCAAGAATTCATGCTATTCAAGGAATTCGTGGAATTTAAGGAATTTATCGAATTCATGGAATTTGTGGAATTCTTGGAATTCATGGAATGCAAATTATTCTAACTTTTCTTTAGCATCTCGTGCGGAGGGGGGCTAGAAGACACTCCTGTGATTGGTTACAGAAATAATGTTGGTCAAACCCCTACCCCTTTTCACGTCTCGTAAAGGGCGGGAAAAATCACCCCAATCACCCCTGTGATTGATGTCAGAAATAATTTTGGACGAACAGCGACACCTTTCCAACGTATCGTGGGGGGTGAGAAGGCACCCTTATGGCAGTTCACAAAAATTATGGCCAAAACCCTAACCCTTTCTGACGTCTCGTAAGGAGGCACCCCTGTGACTCTTCACAGAAATACTTTTAGTTGAACACCGACCCCTTTTCAACGTCTCATGGGGGGCTCCTCTGTGACTACTCCCTGAAATAATTGTGATGAAACTCCTTTCCGTTTCCAACGTCACCTGGGGGACGGGAGGCACCACTCTGACTGTTCACAGAAATAATTTTGGTCGAACCCCGACTACTTTCCAACGTCTCGTGGGGGGGGGGCGTCCATGTGACAGTGCAAAGAAATAATTTTTCTCGAACACCGACCCCTTTCGAAAGTGTCTTGAGTGGGGGAGGCACCCCTATAACTTTTCACAGAAAGAATATTTTCCAAAGTTTTTAAATCTGGAAAACAAACTAGCAAGATGGCCGATAGTGAGGATCAAACTGTAGCATTAAACACATTTTTGAAAAAAATAATTTTTAAATATATTCTTTCCGTGGTTTAGACTCTATCCTTAAAATATTCTTTTAGAAAACATATAAAAAAAAATATTCTGTGCCGGCAAAAACAATTGTCGGTACCAGTAATTTTTTTTACCGATACCGGCTTTGTATACACAACCATATCTATAATTTGTAACTTTTTTGGATGTGTAAGCTCTCTAACGTCGGAAGTTAAGCATCACGCGCTGCGAAACTACCAAACAGCTCAACAAAAAGTTGTAAAAAATATTGTTTAAATATTTACTACTTCTTGTTCAATAGACAGATATGAAAAGGAGTCATTGATAAGAGATTTTTAGATGATTCGGCATAAATATTAAGCCTACTTATGAAAAATTGGCCAAAATATACATTTGCTTACACAAATTGTTTTTTCAATTAACTGTCTCATTCCGTTGGTGAAATAGCATATCAAAAAGTAATTGGCAAGAAATTTTTAGTGGATTTCGCTAAGAACATCGCACCTATTCGTGGTAAAATTGTCAGCATGTAAATTCATTTATTCTAATTACTTAAATAATTTACAGTTAAAGCAAGCAAAACATTTTTTGGAATGAATACGATCTGCAGATATATTAAGATAATTATTACAAGATCTCAGTTATTGTGAAAAATATCTTAAATTTTCAAAATATAAGAATACTGGGGATGATTATGCAACGACCTTGACATTTTAGTGGAATTTGTGCCTGTAAAGGTAAATATTGATCATTGAAAATAGTTTATACCATACCAATAAAATCCAATCCACTTGAATCAAATAAAATCAATTTCAATACACTCAAATCCAATACAATGAAATCCACTTCACACTAATCCAATTCAATCCTTTTCAATCCAATCCAATTAATTCTAATCTAATTCAATCTAATTCAATCCAGTCTTCTCCAATTCAAACCAATCTATTTTAATTCTCATGCAATGCACTCTAATCCATTCTAATCGAATCAAATTCCATCCACTCTATTCCAACCCAATTTATTTCAATTTAATCTAATTCATTCAAATCGAATTATCTTCAACCCAATACAATTAAATTCAATCCAAACCGTCCAGTCCAATCCAATTCATTCCAATCCAATACATTCTAATCCAAGTCAAACCAATCCAATACAATTCATTCCAATCCGACCCAATTCATTCCAATCCTATCCACTCTAACCCAATTCAATTCAAGTCAATTCTCGAGACGAAGGACGAATCACGAATTATCCTTTACCACACCAGTTAGCGCAAGTGTACGTCTACAGGCTAAATTTGTGGTCCCTGAACCATTGTACCCTAAGGTAGATACAGAAATGAGCATCAGCCAATCAGATCACAGTCTCAGTTATTTTATAGTACGCTGCACCCTAATTAAAAATGTTACTTTCTATTCTGAAAAGTGCTATTTTAGATATCATTTGCAGTACCTACGATTGCACTTATGATGGCAGTATGATAAAAAAGAATAAAATCGATAAACGGAATATTCATAGAAACACATTATATACGCTTCAATCACGAGTTTTTTCATGTATAATTAAAGTAGTTGTTTGGAATACTAAAATAATAATAGCAGCAATGCTCGTATTGCTTTTTAATAAGTTCTGATTTGTGTACGCTTCATACGAGTGGAGGGGTTGGTGATACCTGTGCACCGTTTAAAGATAGTGATTAGCCCCCGTCACTAACAGGTCTGAAGAGGCGATTAGAATCGTTTAGTGACACAAACATGTAATAGAGCTTGAAATTTTTTATTTTTGTTTCTGATTAAGCCAATGAGTATAGTAGCTAATGAGAATAGTATTCGAATGGCAAGATTGTGAGGCAAAATTCAATTAGGGAAGTACTTGGAATAGTACTTAATATGATATGATGAGCACAAAAGGTTGTCGACCAATTACAAGCTCAAATTCTAGCAAGCGATTTGTTACTAGAATATCATTAAAATGCCTTTTTTAACTAATTAACGTATTACTTTAGGACCAGAGTCCATACCGTATCAAATAGAGGCTGCTCTTATTTTTTATATGCGTATGGCTATATTCTCGGACCGTTAAAGTTGAAACTTGAAATATAATTTTCTTGATCCTGTTACTAATCTATTCCATTAAGAATTCTCGAACCGGTTAATATTAATGCTCATATTGAATAATTATACAAACCTTTTCCCTCCAGAGACTTTTTCACGAATATTTAAATTTGGTAAATCAATTGTTACACCTTATTCTGTACGATATTTGTTTAAGAAAAAGTAAAATACAGCAAATCACTTCTGCCTTTTAAACGCTCTCCCACTTATAAAAGTTTGACAGCAGAAGACGCGCGTCTTGGTGGTAGCACCCGTTTTTGCATATTTTTTATATTTTTCAATTTAAAAATTATTCTCTGGACAAATTTATGTAAAATTTTTTCAATAAATAAAGAAATGCATCCAAGCTGTTACTAATTGTTCGCCTGTAACTAACTTATGTCTTTACATTATAGATTTAATGAAGTTACTGAAAAATAAATTAGATATTATGAACAAAGAAGATCAGATTCTCTATTGATATTGATTGTAGCAACATATCATATTTGACATTTGAACCCTCAGAAACATTTCAAAACACATACAATTAAAAAATGTTTGAAGATGAATATGAAAATAATTTACTAAGGACAATTATTTGATTTACAAAGCACGATAGGTCATATTCAAATGAACGAGATATTTCATTGAATGTTTCATTATTGTTGTCGAATTTACACATAAAAAACAAGCTTCAGGATTTTATGTCCTTCTGTAGTCACATTTTGAATAGCACGGCACATGATCTGCGGACTGCATTGTTGCGGATCGCATTGCATATATTGTGAGAAGAACCTTTGTGTCGTATTAGCAAATGCGTCAAAACGGTTAAAGCTGCACACGTCACTCACAGATTGCATCGATGCTATATGGTAGTTTTCAATGCTTCTGGTATTGTAATATTCCCTCGTACACATTATTGCTTCTTTGAAATAAAAAAATAAATTGGGCATAGAAAAGTCACGACCTAGAAGCTAGCTATCGGATACGGGAAAAAGCGTAAGATGTTGATGAATTTTCCTAACAATCACTGACACAAAACAAAATAAAGTGGGAAATCCAACAGACTAGAGCTAGCGTTAGTAGAACTTAAAATATTAATAAAACTTCTGGAAAAAAAGGTTGTACACTGGTACCCACTTAAAGTTGCACGAACATCCATAAATATCTCCGGGGTTCGCCGGGGTCATATATAATCCCTACTCCGGCATACAAATTTCAACTTAATTTTTGAGAAAATTATTGACTATTAATGATGCGCAGGTATGTAAATCTAATAAAGAAAAATTAACATTATTGGTTTTAAGCAAATGTCAATTACAATTTTTCTAAACCAAAGTTTTATGAACCCTAAAGTTATAAATACGCTGTGACATTCTACGTGTGAATTTTATATCATAAGTCTAATAAACTATTTGTCTTGAACGAAATTTCAGGAGTAAATTTAAGAAAATTTAATTGATTATTATTAGTCAATCTTATTTCTTTATTTTTAGCTTACAATTCTTTCGCGTCATCAAGAATCAATAATTGTTGTAAAAATAAGGTTGAAATTTATATACAGGAGCAGGGAACATTTACGATCACCGGGAGAATCCGAAGAAATTTTTTGGTTTTCATAAAACTTTCAGTGGGTGATAAAGTTTTAAGTCGAGAACATTTTCACCACAGGGTACTATTGGGAGCAAGGCTTGAATTAAAGTTTCAAACTTGTAGTTTGCGTTTATTCTTCGGTTGAGTATTTGACCAGGTATGAACTAGGCTTCAAATAACGAATAACCGTTTACAGGTTTTTGCTGCGTATGCGCTCGATCACCACATTTTACCTGGTGGCCAGTATGGCCACCACTGAATATGAAACTGGTTTATCAGCAGTCTTAGAGAGTTCAAGTCCTTTAGAGTGCGTTGCGAATTTATGACTTGAATCGCACAAGTAAATTTTCATATGTATTTAAGTGTGAGATTTTCAGAAAGTGCTCATAAAAAAGTTCAAAATCTGTAAATATGTTTCTCGTAAAAATAAGATTGAACATTTAATATTTTGTTCGTATCCGAGACCAAGCGAGAAGCATTATAATCTTAGTGGTCAGCGTTACAATAAATATATTTTTATATTATTAGGCATGTATTGCAATACTTTACTTGCAATCCTACACTTATCATAACATATAACCATATAAGTTTAGGAATTCACCTCCATAGTAGCGTGATTAGAATTTCGCAGTGAATTATATTGTGAAAATATAAAAATCGCTAACAATTTTTAACAGAGTAGACGTTAGAAAAATGAGGAAGAATTATGCCCGGAAGAATTATGAATTCCTAAAAGGTAATGCAGAATATTTTGCATGAATCAGCCTAATGAGAGCTATTTTCTATTTGTCATATTACCTAAAATATTGTTCTCTGAATGGGCACAGAACTATTTGGTAATAGTTGAAACCCCTGAAGAAAATCGAAGTAACACATTAAAGTGTTTTCAATTAGATTTAATGGCATCTATACTTGTGCCTTAGTACCAGAAACAATTGTAGTTTCTACTTTTTCTTCATATCTTCTAAAGTTTTAAACAATCGCTTCTTGTAACTATGAACTTTTGCTACATGAATGAAGTCAATTGAGCTCGTAAAATATCTATCCGGCTATCAAGGAGCTAGACATATTTTAATGATTGTAGTGTCTCCAAGAAGAAAAAATATTTGCAGACGCTATAAGAGCTTGAGTGCTTTTGTTAAAGGCACACTAAATGTTTCTCGTATGCGAAGAAACAGCCTAGAGTAATGGACCCTCAAGGAATAAATATTAACTTTTGTTACTGCTTTCTGAAACATTTTTGAATTTATCTTGAATAGAGAACATTTTTTTCCAAGCTGGGTACTATAGGGTGGATTAAGCAAACCAATTTTTTCAAAAATAATGAGAGATTCAGGACAAGTATCTCACGATATTATCGTTCCTTCTATGAGACAAGATCCCATCCAGACTACTGTTATATTTCAAGTAATATTCGCCGAATTTTCTTGCAATATGGCAAACTGCAGAACACGGTCATTTATAGCGTATAAAAAAAATTGTTCTGAGGAACTAAAGTGTCATCTCCCTCGGCAGAGATAAAAGTTTCTCAACATTGCTCCCTGCTTTAGCGACACTATGACCTAGATTATTTGCACACAAATTAACATGATGCAGTTTTCTTTTATTAGAACTTTATAATTTTATCGCTCACTTGTTCTGCTGAATATTGCTTGCAGGGAAACTGGATATCTCGACTTTAAAGTTAAAGTCTTTTTGTTAACATTAACGCGCTGAGGTATTTTCATTAGCTTATTTAGATTATTAAAAAGTTATTACATTCTTCTCTAAAAGGGTATTAGATTTGTGTAAAATTTGGCCCTCGCAGTTCTTGCCAAATTTCTACGTTTTGAGATCCCCTGACTACGAAGAACATGTTTTTACAAAATAGTCTGTGTGTATGCATGTTTGTGCCTGTAGATTTTTAGTTTGTCAGTACGATAACTTTCGAAAGAATTGGCAGATTTCATTAGCCTTTCGTGTAATCTTTTAGTTTCTTAAATTTAAGATCAAGGTCGTTAGCCAGATATTTTAGATAAGAATTGAAAAAGTGGGAGCATTTTCACAAGTTTTGAGAACACATTTTTTTAGAACTTAAAAATTTTAGAATTTAAAAGTGTGCTGTTGTTCATAGTATTCAAAAATACGAACAATTTATCGGAATTGCTTTTTTCGATAAACAACAAATCATAATAGTTATAGTATTGACAATATTAAAAAAAAACGAAAATGAACATTTTAAGCCAAAAAACGCACGATATAAATAAAACTCATAGCAAGACAAAATTTTCGCATTGAACACCCTACTTTTTGAATTTTTCTGGAAAATAGAAAATTCAAATTTGATTGCACAATAAATAACAAAAAATTCCATTCTGCGATAAAACTATGCAAAATAAAAGAAAAGATTAATAGAAAAAATTTGAAACTCTCCGAAAAAATCTTAAGTTTTTATAAAAATTTAGAAACCTCGCGCGCAAATTGTGAAATTAAAGGCGCTCAATTCACGTATCGCTCATGTTTAGCGCTTCGCGCTCGATAATATATTTATCTCGTGCTACGAGCTCGGTCATAATACTTCCAACACATTTGCATAGATCTTTCAAAATTTAAGATCAAAGATATATCTATGCAATTTGAAAATTGTGAATTCTTTTTTGTTAAAACTGCTTTGACTTTACAAACACTTTCTCATTACGTATCTAGTGCTTTATACTCGACTTTGTCCAAAACGTAAACATTTCGATACATCATATGTATTTTATATTTATATCTCTACCTCAGGCCGGGATTGCTTATTCAGATACTGCAAAATAAATAGTTAGTACAGTAAACCTGTCATTTTTGTTGGGAAAAATGACCAAAGCTGTTTTATTTCATTAAACGTTTGTGGGGCATGCGAGTAACGCGAAACCAAATTTTCGGGACCCTCCCCTTTTTAGGGGTTTTGAAAAAAGTTGTAAAGTTTTTTGTTTCACTTAACCGTGAGAGCGGTACGCAGTGGAGAAAATTCTTTTAAACAAAAATTATAGTGGACTCCATTATCTACAGATTATTTTCCTTAGTCTCTATGCTACAACTAAAATAGCAAAAAATATTTTTAAGGTCAAAGTGATTGAAAAGTTGGCAAGCAGGAAAACACAGACATTTTTTTTTAGGATGCATCATTTTTGAGGAAGCGACACTTTGAATTTATAATATCATGTTAAATTCTTGAGAAGTACAGTACATTTGTCTTCTTTTTTTGTGAAGAAATCACCCGCAGTTATTTTATTTCATAAATCGTTACCAGGGCATTTGGTTAACCTAAAATCAAAATGTCGGCCCCCACCCTAATGCGTTATGATAAAACTGAAAATGTTTTTGGATTTGACATTCCGTGAGACCGGCATGTTGCAGAGAAAAAATTTTCAAACAAAAAATGTAGAGTATAGTATTATCAAAGAATTATCGTATGCAGTCACTGCGCTTCAACCACAAATGCACTGAAATTAACTGCAATCGAATTGTTTACTGGGAAAACCCTTTTATTACATACGTTAGTTGTAAAATAAATTTATTAATGTAAATGCTTAACAATTATCATTATCCCGTATAATGATCTATACCCTATATATTTAAAAATATCAAGTTTAATCATTCTATCAATTCTTACTCATGATCTTACTACGTGGATGCAAAAAACAAAACTTCATAAACACAGTGCGCCGTAGAAAAAATAAAATATATTTATTGTGAACGTTTCTTGGCTATTCTACAACTTTTGAATTACCGCGATGGTACAACAAAAAATTTTTCCTGTTGAAAAAAAGTAATAAATAATTTTCGGAAATTTTAGCACCCACTAGTTCTTGTATTTTTGATGGTAGCGCAGCGACTACGCGAAATTACTTGTAGATAATAGCATCCTTTATCATTTTTGTAAAAGAGGTTATTCTCTACGACCTATCGGTCTCACGGAAAATCAAATCCAAAAACTTTTCAAGTTCTTTTGAAACCCCTACGAGGGCTGGTAAAAAAAACTTTGTTTCGTTGTATTCACCTGCCCCACTAATGATATATGAAAGAAAATAGCTTCGCTCATGTTTTACGCAAAAAAATTTGTTTATGACAGATTTACTGTACTAAATTGGATTCTTTGAATTACCAATGGAATGGTTGTCATAATTAAACTCTTTAATATTTCGATACACTGTAATAGCGTGGAATTTCATACAAGGGTTGTCCCATAATTTTAGTCGCACGGTCCTGCTAGACATGGAAGACAAATTTCTATTACACCAGTGAATGGGTCGAGTATAATTAGGTATGCACCCTAACTTCTGTTGCCAATCCGTCAGTCTAATGTAACATATGATAGCTGAAATGTTACGCTATGGCGACTCTCACAATACTTGACTTTCGTGCGATAATTTATCACAAGTAAAACCACGTTTCATCACCCATCACAACAGAATTCACCTTCGCAACAAATCCAGATTTTAACATTTCCAGCATTTTTACATTCTAATCAGAGAAGCTATTAGATTTATGTAAAATTTGACCGCCTCAGTTTTTGTCAAATGTCCACGTTTTGAGACCCTCTGAATGCGAAAAACAGGGTTTCACGAATACGTCTGCCTGTATGTCTGCCTGTATGCCTGAATGTATGTATGTCTGTATGTCTGTCTGTCTGTGAACACAATAACTTTTGAAAAAATTAATCTATTATATTGGCCTTCGATACACTTGTTAAGTGTCCTAGAATAAAGGTCAGGTTCATTAGCCAGCCATTTTGAATGAAAATTCAAAAAACGGGCACAATTTGAATATTTTTGAGACCACTTTTTTCAGAATTCGAAAATTCTCTGTACGGTTATTCATAGTGTTCAAATAATTTAACAATTGATACCAATGACTTTTGAAAAAAAATCAAAAATTACTGGAGTTATAGCATTTTCAAAATCCAAAAAAACAATTTAAAATTAACAATTTAAGCCAAACAACGCATGATACGGAAAAAGGTATGAAAAAGAAAAACGTTGCTTTTTGAAAGCCCGACAAGATTATGATAACAACTTTTTCAATTTGGTCAAAAAGTTGAAAAGTCAAAATTTGACCCTACACAAAATTTTTGAAACCACATCTTTTCAATATGTAAAAATTCTATGCACGGTTGTTCACAGTACTCCAAAACTTAAACGATTTATTCTTCCGACTTTTTTCTATAAAAAGAAAATTATCAGAGTTAGAGCATTTTCAAAATAAAAAAAAACAAACTAAAATGAAGATTTTAAGCCAAAAAACGCATGA
Organism: Belonocnema kinseyi; assembly: GCF_010883055.1. Lineage (NCBI taxonomy): Eukaryota > Metazoa > Arthropoda > Insecta > Hymenoptera > Cynipidae > Belonocnema > Belonocnema kinseyi. The sequence goes on along the minus strand of NC_046657.1, from coordinate 120,428,273 downwards.
TATGAAAAAAAAGTCAGGAGAAGAAAAACTTTGCTTTTTAAAAGCCCTACAGGACTATGATTACAACTTTTTTAATTTGTTTGAAAAGTTGAGCATTCCAAATTTGATCGTACCAAAAATAATGAAAAGTCCAAAAATTCCACTTTTTGGTTAAACTGTGCAAACTACGAAAAAAATGAAAAAGCTGAAAATGCGCGCCCTGGAAAGAACTTAAAATTTATAATGAATCACTTTACGATATGAGCTACGAAAAAAATGAGACAAAACTTATTCATCCAAAAAGAGCTATAATTTTTGATAGGACACGTAGTTTTTGCTTTAATCGTAAAAAATAACATTTTAAATAAAAATATTAAATTTGTTTGTAAAAACGACACAAGGTATGAACTTAAATTACCAGACAACAGTTGTTCGCCTAACAGATTTATAAATTTATTATTAATCATTTTTCAATAGGACGAGTAGACTTTCTTTTAATCGTAAAACATAAGATTAAAAATTAACTTTTTGGAAAAAGCACAGAAAAAACGAAAGAGGACATAGGCATTAAATCGTAAAAAACAATATTAGAAATTTTAAAACATTATAAAAACAAGGAAATTAGTATTAGTATGATTAAATTTTTATGCATATTATGAATTGTAATGATAAACATTTATTGAAATGGTACATGTTTCAGAGCAGCTTAGAATACAATTTAAAACAAAATAAGAAACAAATACAAAATTAATCATGATAATTACAATTTGCTTTTTATTTTGCAATTTTTTAATAAATAATCCCTGGCAGAGTTACATAAAAATGTATTATAATTGATATAAAAGTGTTGTGTATAATGTAGACAAGTTGAGAGGTTGGGCAAAATCCAGTGCGAAGCACAAGGTACGTGATGAGAACGTGTTCGTTAAATTCAAAAGAGCTTTAACAAAATAGAGTCAAAATCACAAAATTACAGTTGTCGATCCTTTCACCTTTGATTTCGCGTGCCGTAGGTGCGCTGAAACTCTCGAGATAAGCTTTTTTAACGAAAGAGAATTCACAATCACAAAATTACAGTTGTGAATGTTTTAAGTCTTAATTTTAAAATGTTTGAGCAAAAATGTGCGAAAATATAAAGAACGAGCACATTGCGCGAGGTAAATATATAATCGAGCGCGAGATAAATGTGCAATCGAAACAATTAGTTGTAACGTTGATTTCGGAATGTGCTTAAGTTCCTGTAATTGTCTATACGCGCTTCTTCTATTCAATTTTATTGTCTTCCGAAAGGTGTCAACTTGTTTTGGAGTAGCAGCGTGCGATGGGCGTCCTGAGTGTGATTTATCCTCGAGAACGAAACTTCTTCGCCGGAATTTTTATTATCCGCGTTTTACAGTGTTAACGAAAAGACAATCGTATTTCAATACATCCAAAATTTCGGTAAAAAACTTTTCTTTTCTTAAACCACATGGAAGGTTGTAATAAATTTTCACACGAAAGTCACGTCTTGTGTGAGTCGCCACAGCGTATCATTTTACCTCTGATATCTCACATTAGACTGACAGATTTGCAACAAAAGTTAGCGTGCATATCTAACTTTACACGTCCTATTGACTGGTGTGATAGAAGTTTTATGTTCCATTTTTAGTAGGACCGTACGACAAAAATTATGAAACAACCAATGTAATAAAGCCTATTCTTATTTATTATAGTCAATTTTTCGTAAGAAGGAGGCGTAGGAAACAACTACTTATTTTTGTGCGGCCATAGGGAAAGAGGAGTAACAAATATTGACAAATAGTGAGTTGTAGAGTAATCTACTAAATTTTCAGTAAATGCGAACATATTTTAGATTGAGGGACATAGTTCACAAAACGGATACAGAAAATATTATTATCTTTAGGAAACAAAAAATTAATTTTCAGGGGGAGTAAGGGAGGAGGAGCACGACTAATTAATTTCCAGGGTGTGTCAAGCGAAATATAATGGCCACGCACAGTGGGAGGAAATGCACTTTTTGTGCAAAAATTTCCAGAGTCTTTAATTTTGGTCCAATTTTTAATTTTTTTAAAAAATTAAGTCCATTAAATTCTGAAGAGCTGGACGCTCTGAACTTTTGTCTCGTCTACTTGTTTATTAATAATTTGTTAACCCAAAGTATGGAAAAACTGAAATTACATAACGATTGCCTACGTTTTAATAACTAATTAGGTGAACTTTATATTGTTTTATATAAATGTTTAGGGACTCATAAAATACAAATAATTTGCTCATTAGTCCATTTAGTTGTTATGAACAAATTAGCAAATAGTCTTAATATCTGTAACAAACATTTTCTGTTTACTAAAAGTGCTTCATAGTAACGTTGGAATGATATATAATTACAAGGATAATTTGAAAGTTTTTAATAACCAGTGTTATAAACAATTTTCCTGGCTAAATATTAAAATTTCAGATTTTTATAAATTATAATTTTCTTCAATCGCTGAAACGACTTCAGCTGTTTCTTAAAGTAATAAATATTTGATCAAATATAACAATTTTAATTTTAAGCTTTTGTATGAATGACTGCTGGTCACAAAGGTATTAGAAAAGTTAACAATAAAAATTGCTATAATTAATTCTCGTGATAAGATATTCAAATTGAAGGTTTTATAAAAGTTTAATTTTCTCTAATCGCTAGAATGGCTCCTGATATTCCTGAACAATGTATCTTTTATAATATTTAGTAAAATATAACAACTTAAATCTTCATAAACAATTTTATCCCTCACTTTAAAAGGAAATGGCAGAGGTCAGCATTAAGTAAAGTTTGTTTCAACAAAAAGTTTACAGGTTGGTTGAATACATATTTCATCGTGGAATTTCTACCTGAAAGTAATGACTAATGCGGAAGGCCTAACTCAGGCGACTTTCCAGAATGTTCTACTTCAACAAAACGAAGGAAATTAATGGATATACGTGAAAAATATACTGATCTCGAAGTACGAGAGGCTTTTTTTATGCTGGCTAAATCCATGTGATAGGAAGAAAGTGTCAGAATTCATTAATTCAATTTTACCTCCCGATGAAAATGAAAATATGAATGATTTCCCGATTTCTTACACATCAAAAGATGTTTGGCGTTAATAGAGGAAGCATACGATAATTGGGCAAAAGCTAAAGAAGAGTGTTAGCCAGATTCGATTAAGGTAACTGAAAAGGGTTTTACAATCGGTTTGAAATCTTTATTGGATCATACGATATCTCGGGTTTTTAAAAATCGTGTTATTCTTCTTCAATTTACGGATATAAGGAAACCTCATAACTTGAAATTAATTGTGAAATACGGTTTTGATGGTTCTTCAAGCCAAAGCACGTACAAGCAAAAGAAACATGATTCAAATATGGTGGATAATAGTATCTTCACCGTTGCAATGGTATCACTGCGACTTCACTCAGAGAATTTGATAAATTCTGTTGTATGATAAAATCCTAATCCATCATCAATATCATATTGCCGGCCAATACTATATAATTTCCAAAAGAAACCCCAGAAAAAGCTAATTCAGTAATATCATCACTTCAAAAAGAAAACGATAAAATGAAGCCCACAATAATAAAGAACGATTCCGGTACTTTTGTGATATCAACTGATATGATGTTGATGATGCTTGATCAAAAAGTTTTCCATGCTTTTTTGTAGAACTGTATCATCTATGGCTTGCCACATTTGTCAAGCTACACCTAAAGACATAAATAACTTAGATAGAGTCAAAATCTTTTACATGTAACCTATCCACTTGATTTTAAGAAATGGCGAGTAGATACGGATGTATATAAAGATTTGCAAAAGAGGGCGAAGATTCCAATTTGCAAAGTTTTTCATTAGAATACAGGATTGGTAATAGATGCAGTAAAACAAGGCTCAGGCACATCCAATGATGGGGAATACCGCAAATGGTTTTTTGCAGACCCTGAAATAACAGCAGAAATTACAGGGATAAACTTGGAGTTGGTGGAAAGATTTGCGTACATTCTACATAAATTAACAAGTGCAGAGCCAACTGACTTGGAAACATATGAAATATATACTATGGGAACCGCAAAACTGTACGTATGCTTATACCCTTGTTACTACATGCCTGTAAATATCCACAAGATATTATTGCATGGAGCTGATTTTAAGAAACATTTTCCATTACCAATTGGACAGTTTTCCGAAGAAGCAGGTCAAGCTCGGAATAAAGACTACAGAAATATTCAAGAGTTAAATTCATGCAAGTTTTCTCGTTTGCTACTAACACTGATTTAGCACACATACTGTTAGTGAGTTCGGATCTATGTATTCATAGCCAATCCCTTTTTCTGATATGAATCTCTGCAAACTTAAAGGGTTTGTCTATCAAGTCGGTGGATTATTGTCAAAAGATTTTATATTGAGTGAATCTTAGCATGCAGTGTTATGACTCATTCTCAATCTATTGCGAATGAAACCCCGACTTTTTCTAAGTGAAACTGCAAAAGTTTGGAATTTGTTTATCTACATTGTTTAAAAAATTTAAATTCTTATATTTAATTAAATATTATTGAATATTTATTATTTTAAGATATACCTGAAGTCGTTTTGGCGATTAAAGGAAATTGTAATTTGAAAAAATTAAGAAATTTGCGGGCTCTAAAATCAAAAAAATAAATAAACAGCAAAGTTGCTTTCTGGGCAAAAAGGACTACGAGGTTTCACTAGAGTAGGAAAAAAAATCTTACTGGCCGATTTGCCGACCTACCAAATAATCCCCATTCTGGGAGTGTCGTGGGCTCTCGCAGAAGCGACGAAAAATTTACACCACACACGACTCGGCGACTACGACGACAAGAATTAACAAAAACAGAGACTGATTAAGACCTCGCTGGATAACTTATAACCTTTCCTGCCCTGCGACATGCCCTTCTTGCTCTTCTTTGATTAGTCGAAATTAGGATACTTGCGCAACGTCGGTTGATTAAAGTAGAGCCAAAGCAAGGTCGTACGATAAAAAGTGATACATATATTTTTGATTTTAAGATTTAAATTTCCGTTGTTGCTTGCCTTAATTGTATAAATGTAAACCATTGTTCTCACTCTCTGAAAACGTCCTTTGAATATTTAAAAACTATCGGGCAAATTTATAAAAATTGAAAAACTTGAACCGTGATTATAAATTCTAAGTATTGACGTCTAGGCCTGAGCTATAAAGTTATCACGCGTATACCTGGTGTCAACGGTATGGTTTTCCGTTTCGAATCGCCTCTCATTCGGATTGAAACAGATGTTGCCTTGATCAAGGAATGCTGGAACTTTCTGGAACAATCCAGGTCATGTAGAAAATCCGTGTGATTTCCTTTTAATATCTGCAAGCAATTTCCAGTTAAGATTTTCAGATGTTAATTTAGTAGTAGTCTTATGATCGAACTGGCGCGATAATTTAAATGTTAGATTCAAGGTTTTAGCATTGGTATCAAGTTACCTGAGTGTTTCGGCGTTCCGATGATTCTCAATCTCCTGTGACTTCACACAGTGATGGTGTTGACTCCTTGGAAGGTTTGAAGGTAGAAAAAATTAGAATTGGAAACGAATCAGCAATGAGACTTTAAATTACGAGCTGCAACGAAATGAATCATGCAGCATCGTGTAATCCCAGTGGCGTGTCAGGCAATATAATTCATAATTTGATGAACTATTTTTAACTAAAATATTACCTAGAAATGTCTTTTGTGGGTTGCAAGTAACAGCATCTGAGAATATTGCTTCAAGCACCATCTAGTAGTTCTTATAGCAGGATCGTATGTGGACATAACCTGCAGTGCACTATTATATAGTCAAATAATCTACAATAGATTCTTCCGGTGCATACCTACGTTCTATTATTAGTTCTCCAAGTCACTTCTTCTATTCAATATCCCTGAAACTGTTCTTAAACCATACTAATTTTATACTATCTAAAAAAAAGGGTTTTTACTGACAGAATACCTCCCGCACGTAACCAACCTATTGCCCGTCATGCCTCTACTCCATCTGTAAATGTTAACAGGCTAATATTGCCACGCCCTGAGAATGCTACATTCCACTGCTTTGCGATTTAGGATGAACTATTATTACCTTTCCTAAAAGGTGCAGGATGCACACTTGTAAGAAAGCCGTGATTTTTTCAGGGTATGAAGAGTTTATTACACCATGATAAGAAGGATGATGAATATTGTAAACCGTAAAAGCTGCCTCACTTGACATCACTAGGAATGTCATGGTGATAGGTATAATGCATGATGAATTCAATCGGCCGGTGATCGAAATCCACCCTATAATCCATAAACTGTGATTGGAATTTATTTAACTCTGCGTAAGTGTAATTTGCAATACTCTTGTCATTAGCCGATGTTTATATGGCTTGAGAAACAATTTTACGGATATCCCAATCGCTTACTTTCTAACAGATCCAATGGTAGAGGTGGAAACTAAGTAATACGCACTCTAGCATCCTATTTTTCAAAAACCTTAATGGGTTAACCCAGGAGGGTGTATATCATTTCACATTCAGCAAGTCTCTCTCTGCGGCAATTCGTACCTACTGCATGCCAAATATGTGACATGTCACGTCTCTTGCACAAATTATCGGCAGCATGTCACAACTGCAGCATGTCCATTAAAGGCTTCTCTTTCGCACGGCATTTCTTACAGTGAAATTGATATCTTACGGCATCTCTCTCCAATCCGGAACAAATTTTTCAAGTCCATATTAAAATGTTAAAAATGCAGCATCTTCTACATGCGACAAGTCTCACCAGTGGGATCTCGCATCGCTTGAGAAAATTTCCTATTAGTCCTTGGTTTTAATGTTTTTGTCAGCTGGTGCCGAAAATTCGATAACGAACATGGTTCGCTTCTCGAAGTCAAGAAGAACCATGTCAGGCCTCGAGTGAGCAACAGAAACAATTGTCGAGAATATAAAGTTCCAGTATATGCGGCACTTCCCATTCTCGACAACTGGCTCAATTTCCCTAGCAGCATTTAGAGGAGTGATATTAAGGCTAATGCCGTAAGAGTGACTTTTAGTGCCGCATTGTGCCTTTGAATGTTGGTCGTTCTCGCGTGAGTTGGACAACTAGATAGTATGTGAGCTAAATGCTCGGGGTGTGCATGGCACGCCCTGCAGCTATCATCGGGAATGTCTTAACTCAAAAGGTGGCGACGGTATGTTCTGGCAGAAATGACACCGTGTAGTATGCAAAAATGCAACTCTCCGTACCAGACTTCAATCCGGGCGATGTAAGGAAAGCAAACGTTAGCTCACAAGACATTGACTGATCCTTCACATTTCTGTGGAAGATACCGTGCATCCTCTTATCGAGGAGCTGTTCCCGAAAGTTTTTCTCTTGTGCTTTCTTAATCCGGGCTGTCAGGAGTGAGTACTCGAGATAGATAAGATTTGATGCATTTTGCTCACCCCTAATACGGAAATCAAGTCCGAGTGTTTCAGCAGCCTCCTCCGCAGCTTTGTACAGAAACGCTCCTTATGCCCACTTCTTCGTGATTCCTCACCATTTTAAGAAAAGGGTCTTTTCCATTTGCAACTCTATGTGCTGTACCCAGAATAACCCTGTTGTGAAACATTTAAGACTCAATATTCCGCGACTCCCTTGACGGCGTGAGATGTAAAGTCGCGGAACGGAAGACATAAGATGCATGCTTTTGTTCATGTGCATAACCTTTCTTGTCTCGATATCAAGAGATCTGAGCTCGTTCTTCGTACATGGAACTACTCCAAATGAATAGAGTAGTACCCGGACGGAAAGTATGTTCGTTGCAGATACTTTGTTCCTCGCCGACAGCTCGGAAGACCAAATCTGCCGGATGAGACGTTTGTATCTGCTTCGGAGAGTATCCTTTATAGATGTCACATCCTGAATGCAGCTCTGTGCCACGCCCAGGTATGTATAAGTCTCTCTAGCGCAAAGGTGTCGTATAGCGCTTCTATCAACGAGCTCAGGATCTTCAGGGCTCGATTTTTTCCAGATGAGATAGTAAATCTCGTTTCGCAAAGCGGCATCAATCTCTTTATGCACCTAACTATTTGCGGATGAACCTTTAAGATTTCCAAAAGACAGATGATAAGTCTATGGGAGGTCGAATCGGAAGCTTTTTGATAATCAATCCAGGGCATCGATAGGTCACGCTGGTAGAATGCTGCATTTTTGCAGACACATCTATCGATGAGCAGGTTCTCCCGACATCCGGCTACGCCTTTCTTTGAGCCTCGTTTTTCACACATTTCTTGCCACATAGGATCAACTGCCCGAACAATCCTTTCATTTAGGATAGCTGTGAATATCTTATAAAGTGTGTTCAGACAAGTTATTGGCCTGTAATTCTTCGGGTCAGCTAAGTTGCCTATTTTCGACAGGAGTATTGTGCGCCCTTCCACCAAACACTCCGGAATCGGCTCGTCCGACTTCAAATATGAGGTGAAATTACTGGCCAAATGCTGAAGGGTTGAAGAAAACTTCTTTCAACAGAAGGTTTTGATGCAATCTGGTCCCGGTGCGGAATAGTTTTTCATCCCTCTTAATACTTTTTTTACCTCCTATCTGAGTCTTCGTCCAGTCTATGCTGTACTTCGTAGACTTCTCTCCAAAATACTTCGACCACCTCTGGTTTGGGTGAGTGTTCGATAGTCACTGGAGGGTCTTGGAAGAGTCGAGATGGGACAGAGAGAAACTGTTGATTTTCTCTGACACACCTCTCCCTCCGCTCTAGACTTCTGTTAGCGTCAGATAGTATCCGTATTCTCTCAACAATATGCTGCCTGATGGTCGGTAGCTTTGACTTGTTAAATGTGTGATAGCGGGTCCAGAGTTCGCGCGCGAACTTTCGAACCTTAGCGGTAAAATTTCTGCCAGATGTGATGTAGTCAATCACACACTGAATACGGGACGCGTACTGTCTTGCCCAGCCTATCTTTATTGCAAGTTGATGCATTCGTCTTTTGGTCTTATGATCAACCGTTGGTTTTGTTTTACGGTTCGCATCGGCCAAAGCTCTCGATGCATTATACACACAATAATTGATAGCCCAGAGGTCGGATTCTCCGGAAAAATCTCCACGAAGCTCGTCATCCATTTCAGCCAGATCTTTCGGCTTGAGAGAAACCTTGGTGTTGATGTTTCTCCGGGTCGTAAAGCATTCCTCTTCCTCTTGTGGATGCCTGTCCGCGGTTGCTCTTATTGTCGCCTTTCTTTCTTTGTTGCGGGCTTGTTCTAGCTGTGGTAGAGTAGGCGTTCCGCTTACATAGCCCCTTTTTTGGAGTAGTTTAGCATGGTTTCGTAGACGTTCCTGCGAAAAATGCGATAGCTCCGGGTGTTTCTCGCACCACAGAGCATGCAGCCGTGCCATGTAACCCCGTTCGGGGACCACACTCGCATCGCAGCACTCTAGCAAGTCGTGATTCAGTCGCTTCGTCCACCCAAAGGTTGCGAGATCCAGCCGATCCATCGCATTGAATCCATATTTATTAGCACCCCCAGCTCTAGATTGGTCGGCATTGTTGGCCGACCCATTGTCGGGAGCCCTGTGCATTCTGTTGTTTTGAACCGCACTTACAATAACTATTTTTGGTGTTGTCATTGTTGTACCCACGAGAAGCTAGGGAAAGGGGTTCGTCTATCCTTGTAGAGCCCCGCATGCAAGGATAAGGCTGCGTACTCTGAGAGGTCGCCCGGTATCCTAGAGTCACCATTCTAGACACCTCACCCAGGTGCCATTCAGCTTTCTGCACGGTTTTCACACCTCCGCTTGGGGGTTAATTCCTTCGGGACAACCCCTGTACAATTGTCCGCGACTGCCTATTTATTTTTGTAATCATATTCAGCAGAAACCCTTGGTACAGG
>NC_046657.1:120399181-120418294 GCF_010883055.1 Belonocnema kinseyi | reverse complement strand
ATATAAAGATTTTGTACACAGCAGCAATGATAGAAAAAGCATCACCAAGGTCGGGCTGGGTAGTAGACGTTTCTGCATAACATCCCTTATTTTGTGTATGGGCGCTTTAAGATATAATAGCGTTTAACCTTACATTGAATTTTTATTTTAGCCTAATTTATACATTGATCCTAGTGTCGGTCTACATCATACCATATGTGGTAAGTCTTTCTGCCGTACGAAATAGAGAAAAATAGAATATCTCCAAAACATTAAACCTTCACTTTAGAACTATACAAATAGTTTTTTTTTATTATTCGTTCCGCTCATTTAAAGTGCATCAATAAAAGATGAAATTTTAATCTAAAGGAAAACTAAATTGCTTGAATCCTGTATAAAGCCAGAAGTTTCATAAGCCGCATCTTTCTATAATTGCAGGATTTTTATTAAAATGCCTGCTTCACTGCTCAACAGCTGCTAAGTCGACAAGAAACTTCGAGATGTGAACAAAGAAAAAATCTTAACCTTTATGTAGTATAATCATAAACAGAATATATAACAGTAATGCTAGATTAAGCCATAATAAAATTCAGTCTGAGTTTAAATGTTTTCACTTATTGAAAGCGCCATTTACATAAAGAAGGAATGTTTTTCAGGAGCTTCTACTACTTAAACCCCACCTTGCTGATGATTTGTCTATCATTACTGCTCTCTACAAAATTTTTATATAAATAAGTAAATATCTTTAAACTGTAATAATCTACTTTTATTTCCTCAATTTCACAAAGTTAAAAAATATTATTATTATAATTCTTAACTATTGGTGGCTTGCACTGTTTTCATATTTCCCAAATTTAACAAACTAATATTTAAAGTATTTACATGATTACTTACCTTGAAATCATAGTGAAGTGATGCTGCTGATGGAATAGTAATTAGCTCTGGACAGGCTCACCGAATTTTGACCAATTTTTATAGCTAAAAAATTATTCCGCAGTTTTGACAGCTTTAGACCTACTTACACAATTTTCTTAAGCGTGAGATGCAGCTGGGCAGGCTTGCTGAAGTTTTCCATCTTCACAACTAGTTCGAACATTCTGTTAGGCGAGAGTTGACGCTGAAGACACTTGCCGCCAGTGAGAGATGCCGCAGATATGACAATTCATCCTGTGATACTTTCCGCATATGTGACGATTAGTCCTGAAGCCTAACTGCAGTTTTGACACTTTGATGTGGACTTAAAACATTTTTCCAGGTGAGAGATACCTCTGCGGATACTTGCCACGGTCGAAAGATGCTGCAGATGTGGCAATTAGTCTTGAGAGACTTACCGCTGTTTCGCTACATTGATGTAGACTTGAAATTTTTTGTAGGGATAAGAGATACCACTGAGGAGACCTGCCGCGGCTTAAAGGTTCCGCAGCTGTGACAATTACTCCTGGGAGGCTCGCTGTAGTTTTAATTTAGGATGGACTTTAAACAATTTCCCGGATTAGAGATGCTGCCGAAGAAAAAATAAGTCATAGCAGACTTTCCGCAGTTTTGCCATTTCTATTTTGACTTTAAAAAATTGTAAAAGGAGAAGATACCACGGGGAGACTTGCCACTAGTAAAAGATGCCGCAAAGTGGCAATTGTACTGTGAGAAATGCTTCGCGGGAGAGAAGGCGCTAGGTAGAGATGCCGCAGGTTTGACATAATGCAGATGAGACGCAACGCAGATGTAACATGCAGCAGATGTGTCATGTCGCAGGTGTGACTTGTTGCAGAGAGACTTGCCACATGTGAGAGGTTATAGACCCAACCCAGGAGACACTCAGACAATTTGCAAAGTGTTTTGGCGAAATTTTCCTTTTAATCACAATATTATTTAGAGATACAGAGATACTTGAGATCCGCAAATAATTTAGATATGGGGCAAAGTGACATGTCACGCAACGTAGACTTTTCAGATTCGCTCATTCGCCCAGCATTGGTAGCAAGACATATTATTGAAGAGGCACCTTTAGCGTTAGTCGGTTTCGCCCGGTTTTTCAGTGCAGCCATATCCGCCATTCTTTCTGGAATATGTCATTGATTCTGGCAGTCCATGCGGTTTCTATCATCCCGCTGACCATGGTTGGTCTATTTGAGTTCTCAGAGAATCTGTCAAACAAGTCTAAAAAAAAATTATCCTGGTACTTACTGACATTTCCTCGCAATGGACTTTAGCTTTCTCACTAGTTTTATCAAAATCACCCGTACTCAATCGTCTGTCAGTAATGGGATTTCGATTTATGGACCACGCTTGCCTATCACCGAGGAGCCAACCCGACCGAGCGTAGAGTGCTGCGAGAGAAATTATTATTCTCGTTTTCCTCCGTAGCTAAGTGGGTAAGAAATCTAAATCCACCATAAAAAAACTGGGTTAAAATCACAGTGGAACTAGAGAGACATTTCTCATCAGCTAAACATTAAGAACATTTTGGCTTAGACCAGCTAATTTGAAAATTTCATTCGACAAACAAAGAACGATTAAACTAAAATTTTGGAGTAATTATATAGCACTAATATTAAAAGACAATTTAGTAAAGATTCTGAATTTTATATGGTAAGTCGTTTGTTGTGTGAGCGGGAGAGCCCATGAGAGCGCACCCCCCACTATGGTTATTAGGCTGTAAAGCCCACATTATGCCACACTCGTGTTTGTTTTCAGGGCTATTGCATAAATGCACAGTTAATGACGCGAACTTCTTTGCACAGCAAAATGAGCCTTGTAAACTCTGCCATCGAGTATCCTCCCCTAGCCAGGCTGTAGGAGAGAGGACGTTCAGGTCAGGGTGAACGGCGCAGTCCTTTTGGGGTTATAAGTTAGGTGTCCATATTCGGCATAAATCCATGTGCCTATTGGCACAGGGATTGAGCCCCAATCTGCCTGTTCGGAAGACTCACGCGCTATTGCCTGAGCTACTAAGGCTCTTTAAAAGTCTCTTCCAAACTAGATATTGAAAAAAAATGACTGAAGAGTATTAAAATCAGTCAGGAAATATTTTACATTCATATATCACTTATTTTTAGTGAAAAAAATATTATAATGAAGAAGAGGGTTTAACATTTGAGAGTTAAGGAATTCAAATATCACTTCAAAGTCTCTCCCACAAGTTCTTTGTATACTCACATGACATTTGCATGAGACAGTAGGTAGTCACTACCGAAACCGTGGTTGGCACAGGCGATAGCTTGTTAGGATATCACTTGTTACGCTTACAACAATTGAGTTCTTTTTCGTCTTCCTGAATCCTGTATAGCATTACCTGCTGTATGCTTCAAATAAATTAAGCATAATATTGAATGAGAGAATACTTTCAAACCCTAAAGCCAACGTCAAATAAATCATGATGATAGTCATTTTTCCTATATTTCTACCTGCTTTGCACATACTTTTTAGAAGATTTTTGATGTTCTTTTTTGATCATGGCTTCGCATAACGTCACACTATAGGTCAAATTTCGTTTTTCTGGTTTAAGATCTATCTAATATAACGAGAAAGAATAGAAATTACTCGACAATTTTTGTTTTGCTAAAGTTCATGTTACGTGCATTAAAGGAAAATACATAAGAATGCCTACATTGCTTAATGTAGGGGTTGAAGTAAGGGGTGAAGTTTAGCATGTTTAAAAAATCGATGACCATTTTCTTAAGGAAAAAATATTGGGTTAGCATCAAACCCTTAATTAGGGGTTGAGGTAAAGGGTAAGTCGCTAAAAATCGGAAAATTTACTGAAATACATTGTTAAGGGTTTTCGTGGGTGGTGAAAACGATTCTAATAATAATTACTTCAAAATTTTCAACTGTATGGATGGTTTCTCGCTATCATTCTCCTTTCTAGGGTTAGAAATGGACAGCTAGAATCCGAAAACGCGAAATATCGCAAAAAAGAATTGCAGATGGTTTTCGTGGGGGTTGAATATCATTTCGACAATAATTTCTACATTATTATCTACTTTGTGGGTGCCCCCCCTCCCCCCAACTCAAGGGAATATTCGAAGAAGGAATTCTGGAGACTTTATATTTTTTCGTGACTTGACCGTAATAGTTAAGTATATGTACTAATTAGATAGTTAATTGTTTACATTTATACTAGAACGCGTGCGCCAATTATTTTTCTTAGAGAATACGTTTTTTAAAGCAGGTATTATTTATTTTTTAGTTTACTAATTTAGATTGTGTGAGAATATAGTATAAATCAAGCATATATATAAATCAAGTATAAATCATGATAAAAAAGTACTTGGATTTGTCTCTTATCATATTATTATTTAAATAAATTATTGGTGCAATATCGTACCAATATTGTATCAATAATTTATTGAAATAGTAACATAATTAGCTCTACCTCAAAATTGCATTAAATTAAAAAATATATTCATTTAAAAAAATTGTAACTTAGGAAATAAAAGTTGTTTTAACGATGTAACAACATTGTAATAATGCTGTAAATACGTTGCAAATATCCGCTCTTTGCCATTCTGAAAGTTTATTGAACGTTTTATAAGCGTCTATAAAACGTATATTATTTATTTATTATTAATATCTCGAAAACGGCTACAGATAGAGCAAAAGGTGTGACTTTTTAAATCACTAGAAAATGTTGATTTAAAATCGTTTTATATTTTCAAACAAATTAACGAAAAGTTGAATTTATAATAAATAAATAAATAAATAAACATTTTGAAACCTGATAACATTTTATAAATGGGTATCTACTTTTCTAAACGTCTTTTGAATAATAATAGATCTTAAATTGTCGGTATACTGATTGGTTTAAGATCAATTATTTGAATTCTTTACCTAGAGTAAGGGGAACGAGGAACCGTCCACGCAGTAAAGAATAATGGAGAAATGGTTGTCGAAATCATATTCAACCCCCACGAAAAACATTTGCAATTCTGTTCTACGATATTTCGTAATTTCCGATTGTCACTCTCCATTTCCACTCCCAGAAAGGAGAATAATAGAAAAAAACAATCCATATAGTTGAAAATTTTGAAAAAATCGTTATTAGAATCGTTTATGGCGTCCACGAAAACTCTTTACAATGTATTTCAGAGACTTTTCTGATTTTTTAAACATGCTCAACTTCACCCCTTACTTCAGCCCCTACAATAAGCAATGCAGGAATTGTATCCGTCATAAATAAATTCCTTGATTTGTTAGTTTTATATGTTTACTCACCATACGATTACATTTAATTTAAAACAAATTTCAGACTGGTTGGATTTTTTTTAATCGAGATAATTACTTTATAATCTTGTTATCTGAAAAATTATTTCCAGTTGCTTCCATGAAAGGAGCTAAGCTGATTCTAGATTCGGCGAACAAGATTATATGGTCCCGATGGCGCGGCAGGTTGACATGAATCCACAGCGCTATTGCACATGTGCACATCGGGTGGCAGTGCGAAGAGCAATAAAATTTGTAATTTCGTCGTGGCGCAATACGGCCACATCAATATTTTATGCTGAAGACACACATGACCGTGCAGGAAGACGTTCAACTAGTCACCAAAGTAAGAGGAAAGTAATCTGGCTCCCTGTTGCTGGTATGATGTGAGGGAGGATGCGAATTCTTGGTAAGTTTTACGGTGGAGGTTACTGAAACACATCTTATGATCAAATATTGCGGTGGAGTTGGATGAAGATATGGGTTAGGCGTCATCTAGAATGTACGCGTGTACTGCACGACTGTTACTGTGCTTTGTTTTTTCGGCCTCGTCCACATGTACTTATTTCCGTTTTACAGATGATTTCGGAAATAATTTTGTTTTATCGCAATGAAACTAAATGCCGATTAATTTAACCTAAAATAATTATAGGTCGATATGTTTAGCACATCCTATATTAAGCACTACTTTCTGTCACAAATAAAAAAGATGTTTTTATTCGTCATATCCATATTTTTAGTATCAACATATTTCTACTGTCTTAATAAAGAAACATGACGCAAAGACAATTATGTTAATCGAATATCTCGCGAAAAATTGTGGCGGTTTCCTTATAAGGGCTTAATACTATAGTCTTTATGTAGGTTTTGATATTGCCGTCGGCCGGGGCCAAGAATTCGTTCGTGAATAGAGCTTATTTCTCAAAGTCCAGGAGAACGATGTCAGTCTTCGAGCTAATTTTAATTTTGAATTACATCTTTCTTGTATATTACGTGAAGCCCATAAACTAAGGCAGTTTGTTGGAAACGTAGAATTATAAACCTATCATTAAAGAGTTTCATAAAGAAAGTTGCAGAAGAATTGTATTATTTTTAATTTGTGAAAGTTTTAACATTAAGTAATACAATCATAAAATCGTCAAATCATTAATATCAGATATTTTATTGGAAGTTTAAAGTAAGGTGGAATTGCACATACACTGTATTAAAAACTTTATACGAGGTGTGTTCAAAAAATAAGGCGACTTTATGGTTTTCTCAAAAAATATTCATTTATTCCTCAATATTTATGTTGTCCCCTTCAAATTAATCCCCCTCAGATATAATACACTTGTGCCAACGCTTTTTCCAATCATCGAAGCAATTCTGATCATCATTTTGTGGTAAAGCCTTGATTTCTTTCAGCGATGCAGTTTTTATCTCCTCAATCGTTGAAAAGACAGTGAGCAAAACCTTCACATTTGACCGAACTTGACGTACTTTTTTCCGTCTTGGAGACTCAGGATGCTTCCACTGAGACGATGGGGCTTTAGTTTCGACGTCATAAACATATACCCACGATTCATCCCCAGTTATAACCCTTTTGAGAAAATCAGGATCATTATTGACTTCATTCAACATCTCCTGAGCGATCGTCATGCAATGGATCTTTTGATCAAAATTAAGCAGTTTTGGAACAAATTTCGCTGACACACGTCTCATGCCCAAAAGAGTAGACTCACTGTATGCAACTGTGAATATTTCAAGAGTTTTAGAGCACTGGATTCCATTTTTCACACAAAATTTAATGCAAACTCTTTGCTCCATTTTTTTTCGAAAGAAGAAAATCGCCGAGCACACCAAACCCTTCTAACCTTTTACGCCTCTGCCAGAAAAACAACACGAGCTATATAGTCAAAACTGTGAACACATGACGTTGACAAGTGTACCAACACAACAAAACAAAAAATTTCAAACTTGAATATACGTAGCTCGCGAAAATTAAAAAGTCACCTTACTCTTTGAACACACCTCGTATTATATCATTTTAAATTATAATTTTACAACACTTCTAATATTTAAAAAATATTTAATTTATATACTCTCTTTTAATACTCTCTTCCTTTTGCGGGTTCCAAAGTCTTTTCATAACCATTACATGTAATCTTATAAGCAAGCTATAAACAAGCCTTACACTGTCTCACTTTGCTACATATCGTCTTTAATTATCTACGCGTTTGAGGGCCTCTGCTCCTTGTACATATATTTACAATTCCGTTCTTAGTCTAACTTAACTACTACTTATATTCTATCTTCAGCCAGAGAAATTCATTTTCAACTAAAATAGGAATACTGCCTAAGAAAATGATTTTTCAAAAAAGTGGTTCAACCAAAATTTTCAGCAAATAATTTGTATCCTTAAACAGAGAAAAGATGAACTTTCAAGCAAACAGTAGCATTTTTATCCAAGAAGGACAAAATTTCTACTAAAACGGATGAATTTTTAAATCAACAATACTTGGGTATTTTAGGAGTCACTGATTACAATTTTTTTCACAAAAATACAACATTCAAATTGGTACATTTCAAATGGAAAAATTTTTTGAAAAAAAATCAAAATTTATGATACAAAATGGCGTCAAAATTTATAATAGTTAACGAATTGTGCTAGAAATGCTTCATTAGGGGTTTACGTGCTAGCTAATTGCGAATCTGTAGTCTAAATTTAAAAATGTCAACTAATGAATAATTTACTAAATTAATATTTATCATTTATCACATATATAATAACCATAGCTATATTATTTATTGCATAATCATCAAATTATAATACATTTTTTTTATTACGTGTTTTTAATTAGATTCTATTAAATTTCATCTTTATGGTAGGCTTTCTTTTAAAAAAATGAAAATGCGAAAAATGGCGCAGGTCAAGCGTGAAATGTATATTTTGAAAAACAAAATGGTATCTGATTTTTCTTATTTGGGCGTACTACCTAAAGATAGAGAGAAACGAAATGGCGCCCGCATCACAAATATTACTTTATTCGTCAAAAAATGACATCAAAAAATGTTAAACCTATATATTTTTTACAACCGTTGCGCCTATTTCGTAGTTCATAAACATTTATTGATGCGAAAGTACTACCGGGAAAATTAATATTACGAAATAATTCAAAAATACATTAGTTATTGCACCATTCCTCTTATTACTGATTTCATGTGGTTCTCTTAGTTTGAGATATCACACAATAACAATAATACGCAATTATAATGGTAAGAATTGATTTTCAAGCACTCTGAAGTATTTACAAATTTATAAATAGTTTGATTCATTCAAATTCCGTAAACTTGCTTTTTGGCCAAGATTTAGGGTCTCCCGGCCCACAGTTGTCTCTAAAACCGCTCATCAGAACATGTACAGTCATGGCAATATGAATTTATCTCAACTTCATGTCACAGTAAAAAGAAGGTGTACATCTAAGGCTAATTTCAGGAAATTATACATCTACAGCCAAAATTCATATTGGTAGTATTAGAGATCCTCTAGGAAGAGTTGAGACACGTTTCCCCCTCCAATAGCCGGTGCTGTACTGGAAATATGATATTTTCATGGGGCGTGAAAAGTTTGAACAGTGTTATTTTTTAATATTTCTTTTGTTTATGAAAATTTTGAAGTATATGTGTTTCAGAGTGAATTTGATTTTTCCCTAACTTTAATAACTAACCTTCCCAATAATTTAAATGGTTCTTGTTTGATTGCTGTCTCTATTCTGTATTAAATCGTTTTAAAAATAAAATTGTGATTTGAAAATAGCGCCAACTCATGACAATCAAAACAAAATAAAAGCTTCACTAGTTCTGGTACAGCGTCGCCAATCAGATTTCGAGTACTCCGTGCCTCAACTCTCACCTGAGGATCTCTAGGTAGTTTGAATGATATACCACTTCAAAAGGTATCATTTGCATTGGACTTAGGGTACGAAACAGAAAAACGCTGGTGTTACATTTATAGCAGCTCAAATTTCATTGGTCTTCCAATGAGCATTTCAGACAATTATCAAGTCTCAAATGTATTCCTCTGAGCGTAGGTGCACATCAGGGCATCTAGGGGAAAGTATCATTTGGAGACTGAATTTCGGTTCATGCCGAGAGTTGTGGAGTGCTGATTCGCGATGTCGAGCACCTACGAAGTAGTATAAGGGGACCCCACTTATGGAAAATTTTGACGCGTGGATTCGGATTTAGTTAATTTGCATCGCTCGTAGCGCCTCTTGCTTAAAAATGAGAAATCCTTGGATTTTCAAAATACGGCAGTTATATCGTCATGGCAACTGATAAACAAAAACAAAGGCAGTGGCACTTTTATGGAACTTTTAATAATTTACATTCAAAATTTCTTCTATTTGGCATATTGAAAATCGAACACATGACATTTGGTGTCTAAAATTATCCAAATGACTGTGCTAGGGCAAACGAAGTGACGTTTCTCAAGCCTCTCTCCTTTTTCTTTTTTTCTAACGTAGTTTGTAGATGCACGCCCATCAATGCAACAGCAAACCATTTTGCACACACAAGCACGTCTCACTTCTATCACAGTCCATTTATTTTTACAAAAGAAATAGACAAAACGATGACCATCATGCACGTTGTTTGTTTACAACCGGCTTAATGCGCGGACGCCGCCATTTGCAAAACTTGTATTTTAACGCTTTTCCACAAGAAGCGCTACGAACGATGCAAACTAACTAATGCCGAATCTACGCGTCACAAATTTTCCAAAGACCGCATGGGATTGGGGTCTCCTTATACTACTTATTGCAGCCACCTGAACACCTGTCAAAGCAACTATTCGCTTCTCGATATTAGACTGAATAATTGTTAATAAGAAAACTAATTGGTATAGTATTTGCTTCATTTTCAACTTTCTTTCATTTAACAGTGCGTAATAGTCACTCATAATAAAACATTAACTTTCTTATGCAACTTCCAAATATTAGATTAATCATGGCCGTCCATATTTAAACTAAAGCCAGGATGTGTAGAAACTGTCATGAGCATCTGCATATACAATTTCTTAATTTTACTTCAATCACCAGCTAACTGCACTTTGTTGCATACAGAAAATCTAGAGAAAATTTCTTCGAACGAACAGGCATCAATTTCGATGCAGACGGTCACAACTTAATTTTTACGTACCGGCTTTGGTGATTTGAACACAGTAAAAAAAAGGATCAATTTTGTTTTAGAGAATTTTTCTCCGGCGATCATTTGACTCTCGAGATCATAATGATTTTCCATTCAGATCAATTTGATCTCATTTTTCGTTTATTGTCAGACTAAACAAAATGGCAGCCAATTTTTGGCGCCGGTATCATAACGGCATAACCACACACTTAACAGGTGATATTTTCTGACATCAGATATCGTAATTTTTTTAACTTTTCAAGTACACTGCACGATCAGAAACCATAAAAAGCTTGAATATGAGCTAAAGTATTTTAAGAACGTCAGTCATCTTGGTTGGACATCATACATGATCCCGAGTCAGATCATTATGAACTCAAAAGTCGATCATTCACTTCGGCCGAACAAAATTCTCTTGAATTCGGTATCATTTTTGCTGCATATCAAAATTATGTTGATTTCGGAATCATTTTGAACACTTTTTTTACTGTAAATGTCATGTAGGTTTTGACTTACCTAAGATTTGGATATTATATCACGCCAAAAACAATTTTTGTTCCAAGACACTAATAGTCACGGGTAAATGGGAGGAAATTTAAAGTTAGGTAATTATTATTGCAACTTACCAGCTTATCAACATCTATTTCACCCAAATAACGCCCCACAAAATCATCTTGACAGGTGACTGATAGTTTGTAGACGCTACTTCACGTTGCTCTGGATGAGAAAAAACAGTGTTACATTTTTTGTAATAAATGAAGCAATCTTAAGCTTTTCCAAATTTCCCTCCCTACAGTTTCACATATTAAAATGTCACAGGACTGGTGACACGAAGGCTAAAATAAATAACGGTCGAGTTTTTAAATTTTCATATTAGTTTTTTTTACGTTAAATATATTTCTTAAATGCCAAAAAAGCTATTTTAATTTAAGAACTAATATGAAATTAAAAAACAGTAGCGATATTTATTTTAGTTTCCATGCCCCACATCGGCAGCATACCCCACTTTCTCCTATACCAAATGTCATTGACATTTATGATATTCAATCAGATAATTTCATTTTACACAAAATCAAAATAAGTTGAGCAGTATTTTTCCATTCTTATAACTATGAAACATGTTACTGTCTTTCAGTTTTCCAAAAACACAATTGAATTTTAAATCGAAATGTATAATTACACAAATAAACAACACACCTAACTATAAATCAAGTGTACGCACATTAGATTTATACCATTCAGGGCAAATTTTGGAACAAGTTCCATCCATACATTGCGCTCTAATCATAAAAAGCAATTCAATCGGCTGTTTCTAGATTATTACTTTAATTGCGAAAATTGAGCAAAATTCAGAGGAATGAAAACACTGAGCTTTCAAGCACGCTGCTATTTCGACTTGTATATTAAATTTAATAAAAATGTATATAATTTTCAACTATTGTTTATGCAAATGACTTTATATAGATTTGTATTAAGTTTAATACAGATTTTTTCGAAAGCGTATGCTACAGTTTGAATATGCAATTCTCACATCTCAGAAATTATAAATACGGACTGCAGAAACCATGCTTATAATAATATCTGTCTCTTGCTTTGGTATCAACACTAAAGCCCTTGTAATTATAACAAGCTCCATGGGACAGGTGCTATGAAACTCTATTATAATAAGAAATAAGTAGTTTACATTAGATTAAAAAGATACATTAGCAAATCTTCTGAATATACGTGAAAATCTATGACTGAAACCGAAAACGTGAACTCCACAGCCTGTAAAAAAGAAGTACGAACAAGCATAGATTTTTTTAAAGATTCCCACAGAATTTGTACCGTTGAGGTCTTTCGAAATTGTGATAATGTTTTTCTTTTGAATTATAGCACTATAAACATGAGAACTTTGAACTCCAAATACTTTTATTGAACGCATTGTGTAAATGAAAAATAAAATAAAATAAAATGAAATGAAATGCAATGAAATGCAATGAAATGAAATGCAATGCAATGAAATGAAATGAAATGAAATCAAATGCAATGAAATTAAATGCAATGAAATGAAATGCAATTAAATGAAATGAAATGAAATTCAATGAAATGAAATGCAATTAAATGAAATAAAATTTTCTATCTATAAATCTATATAAAATCTTTGATAATCTTATAAATTGTATATTATTTTTTTATTTGTTTGCAAAAATTTTTTAATTATAAAGTTGAATTTGAAAACGTACATTTCGCAAGTTGAGGTTATTGCAAGGTTAATAATTAAGCTATTCTGATATTTCTTTACAAGAAAAGAATATCTCTATGGAACTCTATGAATACAAAACTTGTGCTGATCCAACGTTCTTCGATTCTTTTTTCCAAGGCTTCTTAGTTTTTAAAATAAGTGAATTATAGCTACACCCTAATTAATCCTCCAACCATTCCACACCTTTTATGACTGTTAGAGTAGTGATGTAACACTATTGAATAGGTTGATTGATTTGGAAAATTGTATTCATAAATTGAAGATAATAATTTATTTTAATATTAGAATTTATCATTTTATACAATAAATAAAAATATGATGAAATAAAATTCTTGTTTCAAAATTTAGAGCTGTTTTTATCCCTGGTATTGAACTGTATATAATTTAGTTAAATCAGTTATACTTTATCATTAATCTCGTGAGCCCGTACACTTGTACGAATTGTCCAAATACAAACAAGATCAAGATCGATAGTAAGATAGATCTAACTTATGTTCAGCCTGGGCCTTAATTTTTATTCTTTATTTCTAACTACAAAATACTGAATTAAGTAATTTTAAGCGTTGTCATCTGCAAAATACTTAAAATTTTGTTTTCCTGCTCTCTCGTCAAAATACTTAACTCGCATTTAATAACGTATTAGATACCTCGTTTTCAGTCCAGTAGAATTCCGAACCATTTACATTAATAACTGAATGTTAATTAGCTGAAATCAGGGTCGGGAAAAGTACTGGAACCAAATTAAAGTACACGTATGCTAATTTCTTTATTCTTATTCCAGAAACATTAAGATTGAGAAATGCAGAACAAGATTCATTGAATTATTCGACATGAGTCTATTGGTTATCCCAGGAATAACAAAATTTAAAAAAAGCGTATGGCTTATGTGTGTTCTTCAGAGTTAAATTCATTTTTTTCTTTTCTGTGTAAGGAATATTTGAAACAATTTTATACATGTCGCTATTAAGGGCTCGACTACCGCGCACTCCTCAGACTAGAAGACAGTCTTTTTGAACAGCGCTACGCAACGTATCACGATCCTTCGATATTTATCAATAAATAGTTATTGATGTGCATAATGTGCATAAGTTCTTTAACCCGCTAATCATCCTTTCACAGTTTAAGAAGTGAGATTGATCGGTCGGTCCATAAGTTTTCGGATCATGAATTTTTTTATGCAGGCTCTCATATTTCTGTGGTTTCTTGTATCTGTTCTAACTAGGGTCTCATACACACATTCTAACCATTCTTGTCGTGATCTGCCTCTGGGCACGCTGCCATTTAATTTACCTAGACACACTGATTTCGTTACTCACTTTCTCCATCAGAGTTCTCCCGCATATTATACGCAAAAATCTCATGTCAATTGCGTTAATTTTACTCTTATCTTTGTCTTGATAGGTCCATGTCTCGCTACCGTACAGTGCAGTCGATACAAATATAGAACTATGTATTGCCATTTCAGCTTTATTTAATATATTTTTAGTTTCGATAAGGGGACCTGCTCTAGCAATAACCTTCTTATCTTCGTTTATGCGTCTAACTCCTCATCTATCTTTCCACCCCTAGTAAATAAGCTATTAAGGTGTACGAACTTATCAACTTGTTGAATTCTCTTACACTTGCTCATGAATTATATAAATAACCATGAAGACATAAAGCATCCTTGTCTAAGTCCTTGAATAATATCGAAACAATCACTCAATTTTCCATTTATCCCTACACTCGCTTCGCTACCCGTATATATTGTTTTTATAGCTTCTAGGAACCATCCATTAACTCCGCACTCTTACAGTGCTTCCCAAAGTTTACTTTTAGCTACCCTGTCAAAAGATTTTTCTAGGTCAACAAATGCACAGGAAACTTTTTTCCATCTCTTAAACTTTTTCTGTTATTTGCCTCAAGCTGAATATTTTATCCGTACAGTTCCTGCCATAAACTCACTCAGGACTTCCCAAATCTTCTCTTATGTTATTTTCATAACCCTACGAATAAGTAGTTTTCTGTATATTTTACTTACGGTACTCAATAAGCTGATCGCAATCGTCTGAGATGTCTCCCATCACGAAACATAATTATTTTGGTGTCCTATAGCTCAATCTTAAAATTATCCCGTAAAATAGTATCTGAAAGCGCCTAGTATACCGTCTGCATCATATAGAATTTCCCCATTACTATTTCCCATGTTGGTAGAGAACAAAGCGTGGCTGTTTGGCACACAAGAGGTACGGCAGAGGTTGAAGGGGTTAATAAAAAAAGTATAGAGGGTGGGGATTTCCAAGAGGGTGGAGGGATGGGTTGATCGTATTACTGCATAAGTAAGGGGTTAGGGAGAGGCAGGAAAATTATAGACAAATTACGCTAATGAATACTGCGTACAAAATATACGCTATGATGTTGGCAGATAGGTTGTGCAAGGATGTTGAGCCAAAAGGAATATTGCTGGAGGCGCAGCCGGGATTTAGGAAGAGAAGGAATACTATTGACAATATTTACGTTTTGCAGCACTCGCTGGATAAAGAAATAACCAAAAAGGGTGCAAAATTGTACACGTTTTTTGTAGATCTTAAGGACGCGATACCTTCGGTAAGTATGAGATCTGAGGGACTCTGCATGGATAGATGGTTGAGGTAAGGGTGCAAAGTTATCCCAACGCTTTTTGCATTGTTGATCGCGGATATGGAAAGTAAGCTAGTGTCTGGAGTGGTAGGAAGAGTCAGGGTAAGAGGAGACCGGATATGGTCACTCGCACATGCAGATGACATAGTGCTGCTAGCAAAGAGCGAAGAGGCTTTAAAGGAGATTATGAAAAAGTTGAAAAGATACTTGGAAAAAATAGGCTAGAATTAAATGTGGGCAAGTCAAAGGTTATGGTGTTCAAGAAAGGAGGTGAAAGAATCATATAAAAGAGAGGATGAGAAGGGCAAATGTGGTGATGAAGCAAGTGTGGGGGCTGGGGAAAGGGTTGTTCGCAGATAATTTTGTAAGGAAAAAGATATTGTTTGATTTACTAGTGATAAGTCTCTTATTATATGGAGTAGAGGTGTGGGGGTGAAAGGTAAGTGAGGAGGTAAATAGAATACAGGAGAAGTATTTAAAAGTGGACTCTGGGATTGGCAAGGAATATGCCGAACTATATTGTCAAGAGGGAAAGAGGAACAATGAGTATAGGGATTATAGTAGGGAGTGTAGCCTGTAAATATGAGGAGAAACTTTTAGAAGAGGGGGGGAAGTAAGCAAGTGAGATAGTGTTGGTGGGAGAAGGAGAACTGGCGTGAGGGTGTCAAGATGGGGGTGGAAGGTGAAAGGTATTTTAGAACGAATCTGTCCATGGATTTTTTGTTTTTTCGCTAATTCGATTCCACCTATTACGAACTGCCTTCATTTAGGAGATTCAGTATTATTTGCAATGATATTTTTGGTGAATGTGGCTAATTGGTAAGTAGAACTACCTATATGAGAAACGATCGACCTAAGTGGGGCACCTGTCTTGTGAATTTTTGGAACGCCATATTATCTCGACGGGTTATCGTGATAAACTTTTAACTGTTTCGCGGCGAGTTCAGTATAAAATTTTCTCGATTTCCATTTTTTAATTATTTTTGTGACTTTCCTTGCAATTTTTTTAATTATATCCCTACTTCTTTAAACGCAAGTGTCCCAATCTTCTAATAATGCATTAACTTTCACACCATAATCTTCTCTTTTCATCGCGACGGTAGTATGGCCATTGTCCGCATTAACAAAACTAATCTGAAGGTTTTATTTTGCAAATATCTCGGCCTGTCTGACTTCTTTCAAGGGTTGTATGATTTTTGACTTTATGGCATAGCCCAAATTCATAACCCCACATATATTACTCACGATATTCAGTCTAGCGCGGTCCTTATCTACCTCTGGTATTTTGTTGATATTAGACTCAACACTGGCTATTAGATCGTACACCGCTGCTTGATCTTTTTCAATTTTTACTCCATGATTTTTCCCTAGACCAGCGACTTCAGAAAAATTGCCTGGTATATCAGTATTCGCAAGATTTTTGAACTACTTATTGTTCAGTCTGGTGTTGTGAAATGTGCGCCTATCAGATTGAGCATCATTAATCACATTATCACATTTTTGTTGGAACTTAAATTTGTGTTCTTAAAATAACCTTGAAATTTATAATTATGAAAGTCGTAAAAATTGATAATTACATCAATCGGTAGCATCGAAGCTATTTTCATTTACAAGAACTGAATGTAATTATTGAATTGTCGCCTTGATTTGCACAGATCACTAATCATTATGTTCATGGTGCACCTCTGGAATATGTTAGTTAAACGTGAAAATTGTCCGGTACAACTACTGCTTCGAAATTCAACGAATTCAAGATCAAAATTTGTGACTTTTTTAGGCATAATGCCGCTCCTTCTACAGCGCACAAGGAAAAGTTCTTAATTCAAATGATTATCAGATTAAATTCACGCTAGAGAAGGAACAAAGTAAATAAAGTGTAATTGGTATCGCAACTCCACCTGGCCTGGTAGATGCCTTAATTTTTAGACAAATCACCCACTAAAGTTAAAAAGAGTGTAGTTTTTAATATGGTTGACAGAGCTACTCTTCTTTCGGATAAACAATTTCATCAAGAAAATTTGCGATTAGTGGAAGACACACTTCGTGAGAACTTTTACCCGGAAAAATTTATTAAAGATAATATAAATTTCAGATTACATATTTTGGCCCAAAATGAACAACGTAGAGTTGACGAATTAGTTCAAAACGCGGAAATTAGGTCTTTTATTAGAATTCCATGTGTTGACGGTCTATTTAAGCGAATTGCGAGAGTTCTCGAGCATTATGACATAACTGCGGCATTCAAAAACGAAAGAGACCTTACGTCGATGCTGAGGCCCACTAAAGATAAATTAAATAATTTGAAAAATAGCGATATTGTTTATGGCATTTGGTGCAAGGGTCGAAATTGCAAAGCGGTTCACATAGGCCAAAATAAACGTCCGTTAGGAGTAAGGGTTAAAAAATACAAGAAAGATATAAATAAGGTCCCTAACAAACAGACAATGCTCACTAAACATAGTATTGAGAAAGATCAATTTTTCGATTTTGATAACGCGAAAATTTATGTGAATAAATGTCACTGTCACAACCGTCTGATGTTGGAAATGTGTCATATTGCTGTTAATGAGAATGCTGTCAATTTAAGGACCGACGTAAAAAAACTTTCAAAAATATACAATCGGTCATCTCAATTTTCAAGAGCCGTTTTAATAATTATAAAAATTCTCAATTGTTGATTTTGTGTTACTTTCCATTACAAAGTGATTTACTTCCCCGAGATCACCTCATCCTTCTGCGACGGAACGGGACGAACACACAGAGAGGAAGTTGACCGTGAAAGATAGAGAGAGAGATATATCGAGAAGGAGAGAGAAAGAGAGAGGGAGCTGAACGACATATAATTACTAAGTTTATGCATGAAAACACATTTTTTACCAAATACTGAATGCCAAAACTTTTTATTTTAATTTCATTTAAAAGTTATTTGTTTAAATCCTATAGCTGGCACTGAGGAGGACCCCTATCCGTGGTCGAAGTGTTTGCCAATCTAATAATTTAAGAAATGCATGTTTTATAATTAAGTATTTTCATAAGACCTTAATGCCAATGAATAAATTCTTCAGACAAATTCAATAACTAGTTCAATTAAATCCGACATCTTTAAAAAAACCAGTAAAGATTTCACTGAACGATTGCAAATAGTAATTAAGTATTATATGTTAGCCGCGGAGGCAGAGGCTGACAATGGGAGGCATAGCGAGAAAAGAACGACATGCGTGCGAGGTGAGGACGGATAAGCTATAGAAGCGAGCGAATAAGTTATAAAGTGTGGATGGATGTTAATTTTTAAGAGATAGTTGCAAGAAAACTTTGTAAAAAAATGGAAGTGTAAGCAACTCAATATTTTAAGGCCAGCAGGCCGAAAAAGTAAACGTATATCTATCTATCTATCTATCTATCTATCTATCTATCTATCTATCTATCTATCTATCTCCCTACCTAAGGGTGTTCCCGCGTTGTCGTCGCGGTAGGGCTTGATCTCTCCTCTAATGACTTCGGCGGCTATGCTGGCGGTAGCGTAGCTACTGGTAGGGTCTCCCAAGCCAGACAGGCAAAGAAGGAAGAGGAGAGGGACTAAGAGGAACATCTAGGGAAAGGAACCCCGAAATAAAACCAAACATGGTGGGTGTTGATAAAACAAATATACCCCAAGTGAGGAAAGATCTCACCGTCGATTCCGATCGGGTGCAAGTCCCGGTGGTCGACGCCGGCCCCGCAGATTTGGGGTGGGGGGGCCAATCGCACAATTTACCGGTGGAAGAGATGGAGGTTCTGGCGGGAATGGACTCTTCTCTGAGGACACCACCCAGAACTAGGTCCCTTTCGGTGCAAGAGGAGACGCACCAGGCAAAACGGAAGAGGCGAGGCAGCACTCCTGAAGTGGAAAGATCCACGACGAA
>NC_046657.1:120397992-120399081 GCF_010883055.1 Belonocnema kinseyi | reverse complement strand
CTGGTTGAAGAAAATCGGCGATGGCTCCAAAGAGGCGGTAATGGAGGAGGTCTTGGAAGAGAATGTGCGACTGCGTCTTCAGGTTTGTAACCTGAAGGCGAAGTGCCAAAGTCTCTTGGAAGATCAGCAGCTCAAGGGTGCGGCAAGGGAGCCGACACCGTCGACCTCAGGGGTATCTGGGCAAATCCCGGCTCCGATGAAGTCCAAAACCCAGGTTGAGGGTGAGTGGACCGAGGCCCCAAGTAGGAGGAGAAAAAAGAAACAGCCGCCAAAAACTGAGAGAGGAAGAACGGAGGAAAGGACCAAAAAGGATCCGGAACGGGAGAAAATATGCGGATATGCTGAAGGAAGTTCAAGCGAACGTTAAGCCTGACGATCACGGAGTGTCTGTCAAATCCATCAGGCAGACAAGAACTGGCGATGTGCTCATAGAGCTCAAAGCTAAAAAGGAGGACAGAGAGCGGTTTGGAACAGCTCTCTCAGGGGCTCTTGGAGATAGCGGTGGCGTTCGTCACCTCGTTCCAAGAGCCAAAATTGTGCTTTACGACCTCGTGGAGACTACCGAGGTGGTAGATGTTGAGGAAGCTCTGAGGGCGGTTTTAGGGGAGCGCATTGGTGCTCCTCCAAAGATCAACCTGACAAAGAGGAACAACAGGGGTTGTGTCCTGGCTTTCGTGGAGCTGGACGCAGTCCCTGCCAGAAAGCTGGAGGTGACTGGTCGACTTAAGATCGGGTGGTTGTACTGCCGGGTGAAGGCGCACAATGCCGCAATCCGGTGTTACCGATGCCACAATCCCGGGCACATTGCCAGGGAATGTACCGGAGAAGACTGCAGTGGCAACTGTCACAGATGCGGTCTGGAGGGCCATAAGGCAGCGCAGTGTAGGGAAAAGGTGGTTCCACGCCCACCTCCTACAGCGAAGAGAAAACCGTAAAGGTTTTTCGCATGGAGTGAGCCGCGAGGCCATGTAAAGGAGGTGTCGT
Organism: Belonocnema kinseyi; assembly: GCF_010883055.1. Classification (NCBI taxonomy): domain Eukaryota; kingdom Metazoa; phylum Arthropoda; class Insecta; order Hymenoptera; family Cynipidae; genus Belonocnema; species Belonocnema kinseyi. The sequence goes on along the minus strand of NC_046657.1, from coordinate 120,398,097 downwards.
CTATCGACAAAGTGCGTCTATGACCAACGACCTTGAAGTAATGCGGAAGCGGTTTCCAGGGTCGCTGGTAGACGTGGGAGGAGGGGTTTTAGTCGGTAAAAATCC
>NC_046657.1:120379370-120396870 GCF_010883055.1 Belonocnema kinseyi | reverse complement strand
TTATTGCAGTTAAAAAATTGATATAAAACAAACACCATGAAGATAAATATGATAAAAATTTTGTCAAATTTGAAAAGTATTAGTGATGACCCTTAGAGGTCTTCGGTGTCTTTTGTTTTTGGTGTCCTGAGTTCACCTTAATGACGAAAAATCTTGGCTATATCCTGGCAATGTCTAGGATGAAGACCTAGGTAAGACAAATTATTTTCCACAACGCCTTAGAGAAAATGCGATTTTACCCACCCATCTATATGTCAAAACTCGTTTCTTTTCACGTTTTTGGGAAAAATATGGTCCTCATCTGGTGTAAAAGAACTTTTTCAAGTCATGTAATTGCAAAACTCGCCTTCTGCTTGCTTAGAGATACTCGCTTAGAGATATATATTTACTCGGGATATTCGTAATTAGCGCATACAAATATAGGTTATGCAAGGTTTCGGAAGTATTGGATGTATGAGCTTTTCTGAATTTCACCACTGCATTTTTCTAAAACAATATGCGATTCATATCTAGTTTCAGGTACAACATTTATTTTTACTGGCACTTAATTTGTTTCAAAATGATATATGCAAGTCAGTGAGTAACATATACTTATTACCGTACATAAAGAAGAACAAAGTATGAAAACGTGTAAGTCTTCTTTTTACTGCGTGTATGCGACAAAAAATTGATCATTCTTTAAAATGGTAAAATTGCCAATTAATACTGTAGCGATTTGAAGAATTTAAAATCGAACAAGTATCTCACGTTATTTCATATATTGTAATAAAGCATTTAATGCTATTGAATAGATTTTTCTCCTAAAACTCGGAATTAACCAAATTCCTAGCCAGAAAATAAATTCTCTATAATTTGTCGGTTTTATTGCGGCACTCGAGGGCCAGTGGCACAGCAAAACCTATGGAAGTTTTTGCGTATATTATGTACGACGTATGTAACAATCGAAGCAGACGTATAGACAAGTATTGACAAAATGTTTCATTTCGTCGAACTCTTTATTCCATGCCATAAAAATGATTCTATATTTACGACGCTTAATTTTATAAAAAGTGATTTTTTACTTGAAGTTTCTTATGGAATATTAAAGCGCCGGATTCTATAAATAGAGAAAGAATTTATCTCTTGAAATGGAGAAGGCCTCTGTACGTCACTTTAACATAAGCGGTAAGGGGCCTCTACACTGGGGTGGGCAGAAAAAAAACATTGGAAATTGAATTTTAAACTGCGTGGAGAAGCAGTGTGCCTAGAACCTGAAAAAGTATACATTATTTGGTATCAATTGATTAAGGCTTTCTGAGCGCGCGTTATGAAAATGTTATGAAAAAATTATCATTTTCATAGATGTGATATTATTTTGTATTATAATTTTATAGATTCTAATTGATGAGAGTATAATGTAGTCGTCTAAATGTTTGATCTCAAGCTTATAACGGATCCTTACGTTTTAGCACTCACAGAGTCCGAAAATTATAAAAGAAATCGAATCAGCCTTTAAACCATTTTCCAAAGGTCCCAAAATAAAGGATGAATTCGTTAACCAGATACTTCTAATTAAAATTTAAAAAATTAAAGCATTCTCAAAATTTGAAAACCATTTTTTTTCAAATTTGAGAAATTTTTGTAAAAGTTTCTTACAAATAAATAAAAGACTTGAAAATTATCGAAGTTGAACCATTTTGACTAATTATCTGTAAGAATTTATTTGATTAAATACGAATATAAAACTTCCGAGATTAATGAGTGAAAGTAGAGTTGTCTTAGAACTGAAGTATGCAGTGGCGTAGCTAGGATTTGACAAAAGGTCCTGTTTTCATGTCTAAACAGAAAGTGAAGTACTACTTACAGGGAAAAATTAAGGTAAAGTAAGACATAACATTTCTAAATGTCTAATTTATCATTACTATATTATTCCTATTTGAATATTAACTTTTAAAATGTTTATTTAATATTTTACTCAGTCTACTAATAAAAATAATATTATTAATATTAATTCAATGTAGTATAGTATTATTTTATATTCTAATGTTTATAATTATATAATAAATAATGCAGCAATATTACGTAAATTCCCTATTCGGCTAATTGAGTGTAAATTTGTTTTCTGCAAAGAAATTTTATAGAAATTAAATTATCTAATATCATTGAGAAATACATTAGCGTTCGTATGCAAATTTTCTGTATTTCCCAAATTTAAGTATTCCTGATTTATTGGTTGAGCACGCGGTTTTTTCGTAACATAGTTCCACATGTAAGTGCCAGCAGTTCGCTTGTATGACATTGTGTTCCGTACAAATACAAACTGAGATTCTTTTAATTTTTAAATATTGAGTATTGACATGTCCGTCTATTTTTTTGGTGTTCACTATACTGAACCTTCTCGGCACATTTCCTACGACTGATAGTTTAAAAGTGTCTACTTTAAAGCAAACGGAAAAATTTTCTGCTTTTCTTTCCAATCTATTCAATTTAATTATGTGCGGAGAAACTCATATGCGAAAATGATACTAATTTCATTCTACGATGCGTGCCATACATTATACCTGCCTTTTATATATTTTATTATACCTTCTATAATTTGCGAGAAAGTTTGGTTTTCGGTGCACCCGAAATGAGCCAATGTTCAGGGCTTCACCTGAGTTTTGGAGGGCCCCTTTTATTATCCAACCGAATTGAGCCAAATCTACTTATCTCCTAATCACTAAGCTTTATTTTTGAAAATGTTATATCCCATCGTCATTTATTTTGTGTTTTTATGAAACAATGGTTAGAATTTAACAGTTTATAATTGTTCTAAATTTTACAGAATAATTGTTATTTTTATAGATTTTTTGTCAGAATTATGAATGATTTAAATTTATAAATCCTCCTTTATGAATATTTATTTAAGCAAATAATTATAATTGAAATAAAATAATTAATAATATGATAATTTTTTATTATTAATTCAGGTTAACCGTTTCAATTGAAGAAAAAATTCCCGGTTATTTTCGTTTTTCACAGCTTTACAACAATAGTTTTTAACTCTTGAAGCTAAACATTTTTTTCATTTGACATTATAAGTAGAGACCTGCAAATTGAAACACTTGAAGCGGAACTTACATTTTTTAACTGAACACTTTTTAAATTAGAATTATTTTAATTTTAGGTCCTTACAAATTAATAATTTTTCAATTGTTGTTCATACGTCAAAATTCGTTTTAATATCTATTTTAAATATTCTCTTATAATTACTAGTAAAATAAAAAATCATTTCAAGCTTTTCCAGGAATCTGAAGAAAAATAATGGTATAATCTTGAAACCTCTCTAATGTCCTAAACCGCTTAAAAAATTTATTTCGCAATGTTAAAAATCTATATTTTACTTAAAATTTTTTGGAATGTTCTCTAATTTCAATTTTTTTTTTAAATTCTTTTAAAAATTCTATTTATAAATATATAAAATCATAAGCATTTTCTAAACAATTGTTGCTTACAATAATAAGTTGCTTGTTGTCATCAACTTTTTTTAACCCTTGTGTTGCGACCCAAAAAACTCACAGCGCCTACCACCCGGGTACCTGGGTACCCCGCCATCGAAATTGTTCTTAAAAGTCCATTGTAACTTAAAGTAACTATATGTATTCAATCAATATTATTATTTTATATTCTAGGAATGTATTCCTACTTATGTATAATAATTTAATAATGTGCAGTGACCTTGGTTTATATCTGAACCAGATATAAAACGTGCGCAGCTACATCGGAAATTTCTAATTTCCGAGGAGGCTCGGTATTACGTTCAAGAATTAAAGAAAATTCAATTAAAAATGTATATATTTTGTTATTATTGATAAAATTATTTATATTTACTTCATATACTATTATAACAAACTTTATTTTTATGATATACTGTATAAAAATCATGCTTTTTCTGTCGGGGTAGCCGGGTGGCTCAACCGTGCTTTTTTTTTAATTGCAAGATATTTCAAGCTTAAAATTTTCTAAAAATATGTGCAATCCAAATTGTGATACAGAATCAGTTAAATCATGCTGATTCGAGGAGCATTCGGTCTATCTTTATTAGAAAAATAGTTATTTAACAAAATACCCGGGTATCCGGAGGCCAACAAAAGGGTTAAAGATTTAGAAGCTAGTTATTCACAGGTAATTGAATCGAAAAAACCAAGCTTGTATCACAAGAAATAGGGAAATAGTGCACTTGTTAATTAAGATAGCTCAAATAATTATTAACTTTTATTTAGTGGCCAAATATCATACTTCGGTTTTATTTCCAAGTAATTTGAGATCGATTTTATAAAAAAAACTTGATTTATTCCATCAAAAATACTTTATATGGATATTTAATTATAAAAATTGCTTTTACAATAACAAATTATTTGTTAACTTTCATTAATTTAACTGAAAAAATCTTTTTGTCTAAGTGAAGCTGTAAAGAAGATTTTTTCATTTTTGAATCATTAAAAACGGATATCTCTCAAAAGTCAGCAAAGATGTCATTTAACAATCTGCGAAGTATTGTGAATTTTGTATGTCATGTTTTTTCTCTGAGGAATTATTAACATATATTACCATATATTGGGTGAATACTTTTGCGAAAAAGAAGCAATAAATCAGATTAACTTATTACACATTTGCCTTATATATTTCTGACTTTCACAGTTCAATTATTACTTGAAAATAGAAAATTCTATTAATTTTACCCGCGTTAAAATTTTGTGAAATATGGATAAAAAATATATCTAAAATAAAAATTAAATATTTTAAATGAAATTTTGTAAGTGGCAAGTCTCGGCGGCTGCATTCAAATCTTTCTTTTACCCTTTCAGCTCAATTCAGAATGACTGAAAACTATACTATATGACCGCTTGGCTTAATTCGGATCTAGAAAGGATTTGCTAGTAAAATATTCTGCAGGAATATTTTTAGACTTGAATTTTACATTATTATGGTTTACATTTTGTGTTTCACTGGAAGTATGAACCAATAGAATAAAATCCCACGAATTAATATCTCAGTTTAGTAAATTAAAAAGGAAAATGTGATTTTTATTAAAAATATATATTGAAAACTATATATTGAAATATATTGATTTAGATTTATGCAGATCGCTGTTTTCAAAAAACATTTTCAAAATTTACGGAAACGTCCGAAAAATTATTTCAGATATTTGAGGCCTTTCTACTCATGCAAATACCCTAGAAAAAAAATTGTGCAAGCTTGAAAAATAATAAATTTAAGCACACTAAAATCGTTGAAAAACTGCATTTTGTGTGTTTGCAGATTATCTATTTTCAGTCACGTCAAATTTTTTTCTAGTGTTCTTGTATGGGTAGAAAAGCCTCAAATATCTTGAACAATTGTACGACGCTTTAGTAGATTTTGAAAATGTGTATAAAACACAGGAGTCTAATTATCCTAACTTATTTCCTGGAGAACGTTTATTAAAGAACCGTAAGAAAATATACGAAAACGATAATATTTTCGAACAAATTTTCTTAACGCGCGCTCAAAAGACCTCAGTCAACCGCCACCAAATAATTTTCATTTTTCTAGAGTCCAATCCATTACTTTTTTACACAGGGTAAGTGTCATATGTACTGCAGTGTCATGGTTTAACCTTACCTAAAATAATGTATTGAAAATTACAAAAATTGAAAAAAAGAACATATAGCACCTATTACTGCGCTTCGAAAAAGACCGTGTACTTACTACTGATAACTGAGGTACCTATTACCGGGGATTCAAATTTTCTTTATTTGCAAGCATATAATTCAAAAATTAAGTTTGCCATCAGCATTACCTGCAACTCATAACTTTCTCTTTTTCATTATCCGCCGCAATGTTATTAACATTTTTTCTGCCTTTTTTACAAGCACTCTAAGCCTTTGAGGTTCAGAGACACCAGTGTTACAGCTGTATTGAAAAATTTGAATCTACTATCTGTGTATAACATATTTTTTAATTCCAAATATACTTTTGATTCAGCAAACCACGATCGCATGCCAATCTCAGTAACTATCGCACGTCTGAAATTAACATTTTCTGTCAGTCTTGGGGAAATATTAGAGTGTCATTTCAGAAATCCCTGAAAGTAATGACGACCGGGTAAATTACGTTTAAATGAATTTTAGCTCTTTAAATCTATTATAAGCAATCGAACACTTTGTAGTATAGTAACTGTTCTGTTGTAACAGGAAATCCCGTCAAAGTCCTGCAAAAGTTTCTCCTTGCAGAATGTCTTTCACGGCAAGCAACACATTTTCTTCTCCGTGAAAATATCTTTTTAAAGATTTACTTTGAGTTTTTGGCTTTCTCTTTGGTTCCTTCCTTTTATTTTTTTTCGCTGTTATCATCGTTAAACAATAAATTAAATTAAACTAATTAACCTATCATTTTAAAGCGTTTGTCTTGTATTCAATCAACAACTTAAAGCGAAGGTTATAGGTTTACCTGGTGACAACACCGCAGTATTAGGTAAAAATGACTTAATTTTCGGACAGCAGTACTAAGCGCCCCCGTAATAAATGTGTACAAATTGCTGCGGGCTTGATTTTTGTATTATTAAACCAATTTCCATTTTTGTAATGTTGATTTTATTCAAACAAGTATTCTGATTAAAAAAAAAACATTTCTCCACTCAGCTCATTCTGATTATGCACAAAAAAACGCAGTAAAAGTTACACCCGCAGTAATTGGAACACTTACCCTACTTCCAAATTCGATTTATAAAATTGGAATTTTTGTACCCACCCTACTCAACACTTCCAGACGACAAATTCTACAAACGACTATTGAATCCATAGCCGCAATTAAGGGTAAATATTTCCGTTTTCTCATTTTTAAAGTATCATTATAAAGTTCTCCGTCACCTCTGCTGGAATAAATTATTCAGAATTACTTCAAGAAGCAAGTGTTCAAACTTGAAACGTTTCAAACAGGTGATGGTTAACTTGCTCTTTGGACGGTTTCAGCACCTCCTGCAATAAATCGACGCAAACAAGCGAAAGTTTGACACTTATCTCTCTGTCCACTCTTTATGCTCTACACTGGAGGTTTCTGCGAAAGCGATAGGCAGACCATGCGGAGAAGTCGTGCTGCTTCATTGATAAAGAGTGGAGTGACCTGTGTACGTACATACGTGTTGGCAGAAAGAGGTGTCCGCGCATAACCACTGTTCCCTCGTGAAGCTCGGTGCAAAATGCTGGCTTTGAAGGAAACAGAGGGTTCAACCGATGAGAGGCGAAATTCTCCGAGAGGGAGCGAGAAAGGGTATCCACCCTCCAACTGAGATAGCAGCAGAGTTGGTTATCCACTCTCAGTTACGCCGCGCCCCTTGCGAAGCGCGTTGCTTCCTATGAGATTACCGCTACGTCTCTCTTTCAGGCTTGCCGAAACCCGTTGACGAACTGAATTAAAAAATATATTCAGCAAAAAAATATACCGCAATTTAAAAAAAAACAATGTTTTTTGTCTGTAAATTATGATGTGAAAAAAAATCCTCAAAGATGTTCATGTCAAAATATTCAAAAAGAAACACATCTTTTTGCTAATATTGAATTAAAATGTAAGTATTTGAATAAAAAAAAAACGATTGGAAGTAACTCACCGGATGAGTCGGAAAATAGGTGATGGAAAAGCGAAGTTATTAGAAAAATTTAGTGAAATGTTTCGCGTGTGTTAACATTGTGGTAGATTAGTTGAGAATTAGTGTTAAAATTTTATTATAGAAGTTACGAAGCATAAGATCAATAATAAAAGTTATTCAGACATGTGAAACCAGTTCTTGCAACTTCTGCTAACTATGGGTTATTAAAACAGCTGTCGCAAATATCAAGTTTCCTCTTGATGAACATCTTTGCAAAATGACAGCGATTTTCTTCAGATGGTGCGGTGGAAATTGTGAAGCACCAGTGTGTTTCGTGATTTGAATACAATTTAAAAAAAGAATGAAAATATAACCCCAGTTTACGAGTGTAGTGTTTTGTAAAATAGCTAACTTGATTTTCCTTTAAGGATGGAAAGAGTGATATGCGTGGATCGTGTGAAGTGAAGTAAATGTGATGAAGGAAGAACTAACCATGATAGGATATAATTAAACATTAGAGTCAAAGCGAACCATTCAGTGAAGGATAATCAAGAATTACAGGTGAATATAATTAATTTCCCACCTAAATTAATGTACTTTATATACGTTGTGTATATAGATTGTGGAACTTTTCCGAAATTGCTAGGACCCAATGTAAATGGTTAATATAAAAAACGATGTAAGAATGTTCGTGAATATTCCTTAAATTTGTTTTTAATATTATGTTTAGATCTGATTGTAATTAAATAGAACGAAAAAAACGTGTAATTATTTTCTAAAACTAATTTGAATGAAGAAACAATAACAAACTGGGTAATACTAAATATTCTAGACTTTTTTTAACAATAAATACCTTATTTGGGCCGCGACACACCACGAAGGTGCGCCACGCGAATTAATGCCTCTTCACTAAGCAATCTGATTAAAGTCTTCGACTCGTGTCAAAATTCTAAAATCATTCATGAACGAGTACTCGAATTAAAATTCGGTAATTTATTTTGAAAAACACTATTCGCTTAGATGTCTTTACAGGTTTATAAAAACCAGCTGCAACAAAATTTTAATTAAAAATGCCTGGCTCGAAAATGTTAAGTATTCCAACTTTATGATTCGCATTTATATTTTTTGTATACATATATTAAGGCCAGTAACAATCAAAGAGCCACATTCAAATGGCGGGAGGGCAAGACTGTCAAAAGACAAAATGATGATTTTGAAAAAAAGCAAAGAAATGGTTAAGCCAATGAAGTCCTTAATTTAATAAAAAAATATAAAACTTTCCTTGATGTAAGGTGCCGCTAGATTGAGGCTACCAAGTTCGATCTCAAAAAGTAGTTCAATTTCAAGAAAATGGAAGCGGAAATTCACACTTTCCGGGTCATTTCGAGCAGTGATATGTAAGGTCAAAGTTTTTTTTTAGAAAAAAGTTAATCCCTACGTTATATAAGTCGTGTCTTTCAACGGACTTTACTAAAAATGATTAACTAATTTTTTTACAATAATGTGGCAAAAGATAACAATTGATTTTTTTACTTCATAAAATTAAGCTTATTAATAATAACAAACCAAAAACTTTGAAAACAGTAATCAGTATTTACAAACGGTAGAATTATACTTTTTTAAACTTTAGCGACTTTTTAAAAATATGAAAAGAAAATTATATGTTAGATGTTTTTATTCAAACATTTTTCAAACGAGTTATCGCATTCTCGATTTTAAATATTTTACTATAAAGAAATATAAAAGTCTTTCATAATAATTTATTCCGCTTTGCTTAGTGTTAAATAAATTGAATAAAATTACATTTTTATTTAAAATTTACCGGGGGATCCAAATTTCCTTGTCTGAATTAATTTCAATACATTTTTTCATGCTTTTTTATGATTTGGGATAAATATATATTTTTTTAAATGAAGCATTAAAATTTACTTTGAAGAGAAGAAAAGTTTTCCAAGATAAATGAGCACTAAAAAATAATAAAACATATTTAGTTATTTTTTGAGCTTATTAATGAATTAAAGTGAGTTAATTTTTGTCCTAAAATAATATTTTATTTCTTTAACCACATTTGCAGTTGTTTCCAACATATCCTTCGATCAATAAAGTTATTCTAAAAGTATCTCAGTAAAGTACTTATATTAAAAGGAAATTTTCTAAAATTTTAAAATCTGAAAAGACTTCGCTTGGAAATGATAAATAAAAAATTAGACAAAATGTGCTGTTAGTCCACTGAAAAATCGTTTTCACTATGCATTTCATGACTTAACAATAAGCTTTCATAAACGTGTTCAGGAGGCTACATTCATTCCAAGTTAGCCAAGCAGTTTATACTTAAGTCGAACAATCATTTTAAGATCCAATATATTGTTTTCCAGAAAGAATAAGACAATAGGTATCTTATCGATTTTCCGAATAAATTTTCTCGATGATAGTATGTCTGATAGCCTGCCCTGTGTCCGCGCCGCGGTAAGAGAAATTTTATTTATTTTTTTTTTTTAAATCACGTTTTTTTCTCAGCATGAAAAAAGATTTTCAAAAAACTAAGAAAACAAAACTGATTTTCTAAATAAGTTGTAGAAAAATTCTCTTGTAAAACCACCATGGAATATACTGCATTAATTTAAAACCCTTCTGAGAGAAGACGAGAAATTCTATCATAATCATGAAGAAAAATGTAAATACATATATCACATAAAAAATATCCCATTTTCAAGAAAAGTTTAGAAATTTTTTTTAATTTGCATTTTGAATGTTTTAGATTAAAATACTCGTAACTTTCTCAACAAAATTTTTTCGGCAAACCGGTAAGCTACGTGTCTTCTTTGAAAAGTATTATATTTCAGTGACAAATGATTATGTGACTTTAGCACGGACTGCCTGCCTGATTTGAAATAAATTCAGCCTGGAGATTCTGCTTTATCATTCGAGAAGTGAAACCAACCAGTCTTTACTTATAGTGAGAAGGAGCTATTTTTCAAAAAGCGCGGAAGGTTGTTTTTGATAATATCGTATAATAATAATTTTTTCAAAGGTTCAAAAGATAAGTGGTAGATGAAGAAGCGTACCTTTTATGTATACTATGAAAATGGCTGCTTCAATTTAAATTACAAAAGACCAAATTTATTTCTATTAATATTCAAACATAAAATTTAATTTCCACCGAAAGTAAATATATTCTAAGGACTAGTAGCCCTAAAGGTGATAATAATTGAAGCAGAAGGTGTGTGACAGTACCAAGTTTTTCTTTTTGTTTTATGTGAATCAGACTTGGAGTTTCCGCCGTATTCATATTAACTATTTCTAAGGTTGTATCACAAACTATGAATTGAAAACTTCTCAAAACGCGACTTTACAAGAAGTTAATATTGCTTACATAGATTGCTTTAGATACAAAAATTCTCTAAATTTGCATTTATTTAATGTCAAAAACTTATTATCTGAAAAAGTATTAATCATTACAAAATCTTTATTATTTTCGAAATTTGTTTCGAAAGTTCTCTATACTAGAGGGAAGTTTGCCATAGTTATAAAGGGATATAAAGTGTTATTGAAGTATGGTATTTTTATTATATTTTCTAACAACAAAAAATCGCTTTTTTATCCAAATAAGTTTTTTTGACCTTGCTGAAATTCTACAAAAAAAACTTTTCGCATTTATAAAACTCAAATTTGGTACACTCATTCTACACATGTATAGCTACAGTATGGACTAAAATGATAGATTTTCATTATTATTTAGTCGATTGTTTAACGAATTTAAGTAAAAGAAGGTCGAAAAATTTAAAAGTTCGCTATTTTGTTTCATTTTATCACATGTGAATTACCTTACTTCACACGATAGCTACAAGTTTATATTTCACTAATTTCACAACTTTTTTTATTTGCGATAACCCGAAGTCGAGATATCGCGTTAGGCAAATTTAAACAGGAATAACTTTAGGCTGCCGTACCAGCGATATTTAAATCTAAAAAAAAAATTTCTTCATTAATATGAATTCAGTTTCGAGCAACTAGTTGATGAAAAAAGTTTAGAGTGTAGTATCAAGTCTCCCACGTACATTTTTGATGCGAAACCTATTGCTTGAAGCATTCGAGAAATGAAGATACACGTGTGATATTATGAGTGTGAAAGATTTCAATTGTTCTCATATCCAGGCGACAAGCGGGCGTTGATAGTTTGAACAAGGCGATAGGTTGGTTGAACGCGGAAGTTGAAACGAGCTTTTAAGCGTCTGACGGAAATAGCTGAAAGTGTCGAGGCTTTGTTCCTGAGGGTTTGGGAACGAGCAACTGAAGGATAGTGGTGCAGTCAAGCTCGTCGAACTTTTAAGAGTTTAGCAGAGCAAGTTTGCCTGACAATGTCGGTCCAAGTTGATTCTATGTATATCGAGCTGTGTTTGGGTCAAAAACGTGACCACACAATGAACTTGAACAGCTCGCCTTCTCTTCATCTATCAAGCTTCTTTCAACCCGGGCGCATGTTTCAAGTTTTAACTTCCCACAAACTTCACCGAGACAAGAATGACGAGATAAAGTGGGAAAAGTTATGAAGAGTCGCACTGAGGATGAGACTTTATGAATTGTGACAAAGCAAATTACTGAGGTTTCATCGATTGAGGTGACTTGAATTGTGACTTTTCACTAAATCCCAAGGAGTCGGCTTTTAATTATAAAGGGTTTGAAAGCATTGCGTAATCAGAAAACAATAGACATCTACGTTCAAAGGCGTATATAGGTATGCAATTTTGAATGGAGTAGGTACATAGTTGTCAACAGTTTCTCTATTGTGTTTCTTGAAAAATCAATCAATAAGTTAGTTAGTGAGGAAGAAAATCAATTTAGCTACTGAAATTTAAAATTATTTATCTATTATACACCTATTAATAAACTTGTACAACAACAGGTAGCTATTAGATAAGCATTTAATTAATAAATTATTACCATAAGTGATTATCTAAAAATTGGCTGATATTTCGTAAAAAAAATGAACATGGGAAGGCAATGAAAGGGATAGAGAAAGCATGGAAAAATATTCTATATACCATATGTATCGCTATAGAATTTTATTAATAATCGCAATTTTTGAAGTTTTGTAGAAGGTGACATTACTTGCAGACAGTGAATATCGTTTAAAAGCGATCAACGTTTCAGATATCTATGTTACTTCCTCTAATATTTTTCTTGCCATGCGATGGTAACTGTATCGTAAAAATCAATAATTTTTAGTGAAAAGCTCTTGAACATGCGGTGATGCTCTTGTTAAATGAAATGTGATATACTTAGAATTTCACGGAATAATATGTGCAGGAAGAATTACATTTTTATTCATTAAGGTGGGTACGTATGCAAATAAATTTTTTTGAACCATAATGTGATTCAAATTTATGAGTTAAATTCGGGGGCTTATTATTAAAACGAGTACTTCTTTTATCACGAAGGCATTCCCAAAAAAGAAAATAAAGAACTTTATTCTTTGAATAATACATTAGAGTGTTCCCTGGATAAAAAGTGATAAAGTTAGAAAGAAATGGATAGCAGTCTCTTGAAATCTGGTAGGTTGTAAGTGTTAGACAGTGATGAAATTCTACAGAAACGAAACAAACACATAAGCATGATAAAATTGAGGAAAAGATAGACGTTCAAATACACACTGAACAATCGACACATTGTTTAATTAACGAATTTTGTTGTTGTGAAGTGTATAACTTTTTACACTGTTGAAACACTTTTTTCGTCGAAAATGTTGACATCAACAAATCTTCGTAATCGCGATAAATTATGTTAAGAGCCTGACCCTGGAACACGATAAGGAGTGTTTTCTGAAACGTTTGATGACATACACTATTTATTAAGTCAACAGTTTCAAAATTCACATCAAAAGTCTGTGTACCATTAAAAGTATTGGTAGCAAATATTAAAGATAACAGTGCACAATCAAACTTTTGTTACTGTTTTACAAAATTTTGTATTTGGTGTAAGGCGACCCAGCATTGCTGCAGAAGTTTGTATTAATAGATTTAATGCTTTCGCGAATATTCATTTGGATAAAAAGATGTATTTCGGGTTCCAATCGTGTACAAAACTAAAAAATTATAAAGAAGTGAATTGAAATGTTCACGAAACTTCGGCAAAATTCCGAGTTTCGTGTACAATTGGAATCCAAAATATCTCTTTGAAGTATATTTAATTAAAGAAGAAAAAATGGAATGAAATATGTACTAACATTTATCTACTTCTCAATTAATTGCCCTACTGAAAAGTACCACCTCATAAAGAAGGTATGCTTATAGTTGTTTTCTTATAAAGTTGGTTTGTTAGGGAAGATGTGACATCTCGTGACAGTAATATTCCTTGATAATGTAAATATCAGAAAATAAAGGTAGTTTTCAAAACAACTTTCAATTATTTACATAACTATACGTTAATATTTTCGAAATCATTAAAAATATTTTTAACCTTTATTGTTCCGACTTTCTTTTTACTTTTACATATTTTTAAGGACTTTATTTTTCAATTATCACTATGAAATCATTGTTTATGCAAACTCTAATTGTTTCAAAAGGGAATATATTTTTTTCTGATCAATGTCACAAGCTTTCCGCCGATATGTGAAAGCCTATATTTATGATACAAGTTTGAAACCGATTTAATTTTAAACATATTGCCTTTAAATATTTTTATATAAATATAAAAACGTGACTTGTGACAGCAACTCTTCGAACAAAGATAAACATTTCAACGTATCTTGTTCTTAACTTTTGGCTGACCAGATCTACCCTTATACTGAGGTGCATATCATGTACAAAACTTCTCAGAAAATAGGTCTTTATTGTAGTACTAAATCCTATGTTATAGTCCATTTAGCAGAATATGAGATTTCGATTACACCCTGCAGTTTCCTTCACATTCTAGAGGCCATGCAACATAGATATGATCATTTGCGCACTGAAATTGGCTCGTTAAACCTCATTCGTTTACTAATATTACTGAGTTTGAGGCTATTTTACGAAAATTAGGTTATTTTAGCATGATTCGACTAGTTGATTCTTATTATGTAATTATACTTTACTGCATCTCGTTTAGTATATGCGCTAGTATAAATCTGAAAAATCTTGGCACTTATATCGTCCGAAATCACCTATCATTTTAAAATGGAAAATATGAAGCATGCCGCTTGCAATCACAATAGAGAGTGTCGCGTCTATGTCACTTTAAGGCTGAATCCGCCATGATTTATTAGACATAAATAGGCACTTTACTTGAAATTCTTTGGCAGACACCGCTCGGCGACGAACCGTCGCCTGAGAAAAATAAAAAAAAAACACGATAATATGGTCCATTTTCATGCCGAACGTATCGTAAAAGAAATATTTTTTTTTAGAGAAGTAAGAGTTTTATTTTTAGTTCTCAAAATAATGTTAAAATGTAGGTTATTTTAAAAACTTTGTCAATTCCAACCACTCAAAAATGTCAGCCATGCATCTGGTGTTTTTTTAGAAATTTTATTTTAAAATAAGATCTTTTCAAATTCAAAATTTCTGTGAAATTAGTTTCTTCTTAATTTTGGCGCAACACAAATTAAAGTTAATTCTGAACATATAACGTAAATTTAGAGGCTAATAATACCTGAATTATTACTGACCATTATTAAGTTGATTCTCCTGTTTGTAGAATTTTAAAGATCCCAGATTTGGGCCTGGTGAATAGTAAATGATCATTTATCGAGCTAAGAATTTACGAAACATATCGTCTCTCATTTTCATTAGTAATTTTATATATGAGGAGAATCTAGTTGTTTAAATAAATTCTTCACACGCTGTAGGGGAGTAACAGGTAGTGTCAAGTAGTAACGGGACGTTTCAGTCAGCCATGCGAAGGTAAGAGTGTTCTTCCTCTTGTAAGCTCATCATTTCCAGCCGATCGACTTACCAAGATCCGCGGTAGCGACTGAAGAGCTTCTATGCCCTATCATGTTATACCCAAGTTATTTTTTACCCTTTTAAACTGAACGAGTGAAATTGTTACTATTTAAACATTGTTTTAAATTATTAGTGTTGAACCAGTGATTTTCCAATTTTGAAAGTATCTACCAGTAACTGACTAAAACAAAACAGTTATTAAATACACCCTCGATACCAGGTCATTGCATTACGCAAATTCAAGTTTTTCTTAATACTGTTGAAAAAGAACTTTATTGTATACTATCGTTTGTGTAAGCACTATCTGTGGGCCTGATGAAATAAGGGAATATAATAGTATAATCAATGAATACATAAAACAGGCAAAATTTGTAAGTCCTCAACAACATCTCCGATTTTCATATATTTTTTTTTAATTTTGTTTTTTTATATTATTTAAAATGAGAAACCTTTTGACAGGGGCAAACAATTATTTAGACTGTTTAAACATTATTTATGATGTTTATTTAAAAAATTAAGTTTTGTCCTAATTTTTTTCTGAAAATCTCTTTATATAGTAATTTCAGAATAAAAAAAAATTGTTAAAATAAATCTCACAACAATGATTATATATTTACATTGTAAAAATTTGCTGTGTGGGTCAAAAATATGTACTCGTTGGAAACACTATTGCATTATATTTGGTTAAAAATTCATCTTTTGAGGTATAAAATTAATCATTTTGGTCGAAAATTCTACTATTGGATTAAAAGTTGAAGTACTTTGTCAAAAATGTATTCTTTGGTTCATGGCTTTAGTTGAAAATTGATATCTTTGGTTGACAATTTTAATTTTTTTAAAGTCCTTGACTTTTGTTTGATTTTTTATGTTTTGAATAAAAATTAAACTATTTCAGGTGAAAATTCATCACCTTCGTTAAAAATGCATCTATTTTATTAAAACTAACTTTTTTTTAACATTTTTTTTTGTAAAGAATTAATTCTTTTGATTGAAAATTATAGTATTTCCTTTTTTGGTGAAATTTATTTTTCTCAAAAGAAAATTCAACTATTTGGCCGAAAATTAATCTTTTATAGTTGAAAATCCAATAGACTGTTTAATATTTCTTTTTTTTTTTTAATTCGCCTTTTTCTCCAAAATTTAATCTTCTCGGTTGAAAATTCATGTTTTCGGTTAAAAATTGAATTATTAAAATTATTGTGTTTTAAGAAGAAAAAAGTTTTGTAAAAATTTATTTTGATTTTTTTTTTAATTAATAAAATTTTTATTCACGTTTATATTTTACATGTGTATTTGGAGGGTCCATTCTGAATACTTTTGAATCCCCTATCATATTTTTTCGCAAGGGTTATAGATATTAGTAAAGCTCTGTGATAATTAATTATAAATAATTTTGATCCCTTCGAGATCTTATCACAAAAAGAGACCATGGGAAAGTAATTTTGGAAATTGATAGTTTCAAAAATGTTTGTGGATATTTAGGGAAAAGAAAGGAATAGGTTTTTAGAGACAGTCGAAATAGATAAAAAAACCCACGTGGCGTGGTAATGAAAAAGGTAATGTATTCGTTTAACTCGCATAATAAACAAGCGTGGTATTGTAATTATTTATTGCAATTAATCATCTGCGACTTATCGTATCTCTGATACGCATAATATTCATGAAAATTAAATTTTTTATTTCTTGTATATGTGAGTAAAGCACTCAATTATTTACATTTGATAAAATATTTTTTAAAAACTGATAAATAAGTCTTCATAAAATTGTATTTATTTAAATTTCATTATATTCTCAGGAATGTCTGATATAGAATATTAAATTTCTCACCATTAATTGTTGATATACTAAATAAATTAATAAAGATATTTCTAATTGTGTTATGTATATTAATCTTATGTCACTGCACTGTTATATAAAACAAATTATAAGTAATTATTCGAAAAATTTTTACTGTATTTTGATTTAATGTTTAGCTATTTATGACTGCAATATGAAT
>NC_046657.1:120367906-120379270 GCF_010883055.1 Belonocnema kinseyi | reverse complement strand
AACAATAGAAATACTTGTTTGCCCCCTCCGAGAGGTTTTTGATTTTAAATAATATAAAAAAACAAAATTTAAAAAAAAACTATCAAAATCGGAACTGTTCTTGAGGACTTCCAACTAAAATGCTTCGTTGACGCTACTATAACATCTTTTGGTTGAAAGTGGGAGGCCTCTAGTCCTTTGGGTTTGGACAATGTGTTGACAGAATTACGCTTCAAAAGATAATTCAAAGTTTAGCACAAAAATGATCTAACCTGGTGAACGATAATGGGGACGAAAGAATACTGATTGAACCAGTGCAACCTCACTAATTGCCAGTGACATGACATTTCACTAGAGATCAATAAGATATCCCTAGTTCATTTTAGGAGAGCACGATGATTACAAGCAATCATTCAATTGAGTACTTTTTATGTTGGTTAATTTATAAATGTTATACTTGAGGACCATAATGACTTCATTACTTATTTACAAAGGATATTAATTATATTTAACTGAATGTTAAACTATGATTATTTTCCACCAAAATTGGTTTCTGGGCTTATTTCTTCGAAGTGGCATTTTTGAATACTTCACCTCCCTTCAAATTAAAAATTTTCTTTCTGTGCATTTTCAAGTTCTTCATGTAAAAAAGTAAAACCTAATATATTACAGAACAATTCTTCTAATATCATCAGCTTTTCCTTTACCCTCCCTAATTCCCTGACCAACCTTCATAACCACGTTAACCAAATAAACAGTCCGATTTTATTTTGCACTATGTTTTGAGAAAAGATCGTACCTATTATAACAAATATACAAACAATAAACAAAAACATGCAAGGATCGAAAAGCGTTTCCGTTCATGGTTATTACGGTACTTTATGTAACAAAGGCATGATTTACAAGTTTATCGCATCTAAAATTTGAGATTAGGGTGACGCAGCTATAATCGTATACAAGTGACTGTGAATTCGTATGCGCGCAGTACGATTCAGAGCCCAATTACTACTAGAAGTATTATATGCTCATTACTGTGCTGTGCGCATGTACATTTTCTCTCTTTTTTCTCCTGTTGTGTAAACCACTGCATTCAAGCTAAAAACACGCTGATAAATCGCACAAAACCGCCTGCGTTACATAACATATATTTTTCGAAGTGCTTTTTTTCATGGCAATTACGGTGAGATCTACCTTACTCCTCCGTATTTTCAGTCGGACCATTTTTTGCGCTAAATACGAAAATAAATTTTCAAACACATTAAAAGTTGTGAATATCTTGATTATGAGGTTAGCATACCCCTTCCTCCTAGTCCAGAAAGGCTTCTGCTTTAGTCTTTTTCCATTTTTTGGGGTTCTTTCTGATATTGTATATATCCTCAAGATTAACAAGAATTCTGTGAGATGCTGTAATTAAACTATATTTATTTATAATAGTCGTAGAAATACCACTGATAGGTTCTTGTTCCTTGAATTCTATTACAGTTTGTTTGTCGTTCCTAAGTAGTTTGGCAACTTCTAAAGTAAGCTTGTAAGACATAAGCGGAACGGGAATCTTCCAACTTCAGTATTTAAGGTTCTAGCAAACGCTACGTAAACTATATGCGTCTCGGGTAGTTTTATTTGATGTCAAAGTGACACAAATGGAGGGAAACCGCCTTCCTGGCAAATTAATTGAGGTCTGAAACTAGAAATTAATTCATTTACTGCATCCACAAACTGTTTTTAAACCAAGAAAGTCAAACAGGAGATCGAGGCTTAATCTTGAACTCGCTTTTATGAATTGAAGAGAGAATATATGATGAATTTTTTCATTCGGGCGTGCATTTCTACTATAAAAAAGGATTAGTAACACACCGCCATTAAAGCACTCTTGTATCCATAATTATAAGCGATAAAATTAAATATGCATGAGGTAGAAGAGACAATTTTAGAAGAGTGAAACGTGGCGGACTTAATTTTAAGTAATATTCTCACGTCACTTGACGCCGTTAGTTCACAAGACTTTGCAAGAATAATTGTAGATAATTATTATTTAATATATCCCGCATCATTTCGGCGCTGTTTTCTATATATTTTAACCTCCAATTTAGCATAAAGTTGTTCATTTTGCATATTTCCCAGAACTATAATATCTTATGTAAACATTATAAACTTGGAATTTTTCTAGTTTTGTGAATTTTTTAAAATTATAATTTTTCCTTTTACGTTGTACGAATTTTTTGTATCATTTTAAATAAATGAAATAATTATTTTATGTTACACAGGTATTATTTGCGATTTTTTTCAGCATTTTTTAGTTCCGAAAGTAGCCGTTATCAAAAGCAAAAGCGAAAGAGAATTAGCATGCGCGCAGTACAAATATGAGCCTATAATACTCCGAGCAGTATTATGGACTCATAATTGTACTTCGAACATGCACACTCTCATCACTCGAGCAGTATTAGGGCTACGTCAGCCTAAGATCACATAGCAGGCCTAATAAACTAGTAAATTATTCCTTCGTTGAATTATATATCGTTTTGAACAACGAGTCAAACATCTTTTTGCCCTAGCATGTTTGTAATACTCACCTTCGACTCGCTATTGCAGACTTTATTGTGAATTTTTTAAATTTAACTAACAGTTTGGATAAATTTGAATCTTACTTATGAGCATGCATCTGTTATAAAACAATTCATTATTTTGGTTATTTTAAATAACAGCATGAAGTCAGAACCCCCCCCCCCTCCAAAGATTTGGTGGTTTAACAAAAAAGGGTCTAGATTTTCTCACAAATTCAGCTTACACTATGATTTAAGCCAGTTTTTAGACGAAATCTAGATTTAGGTACACTTTTTTCCGAAAAGAAGCAAAAATGTTTTTTGGCTTCAAGCAAGACCTCTTTGCATAAAACCAGACCGATTTGTTAAAGTGAAAACTTTATTTCTGTGTTTCAGGAAATTTAAAGAAATAAAAGTTATGGACGGGCGATCCTGCTTATATGTTAAGATCGAGGTTATGAAATTGATATACAAGGTAATGAAAGAGTTGTCACCAAAAACCCAGTGACTGCCAATGAGCAGATTGATATGAAACAAATAAATAATAAACATTTGAAAATGTTTGTTGAAAATCTAATCTAATGCACACAGTTAAAGGTCCTTTAGAGGGCTATTAAGTTAATAATAGAAGAATATTTCGTTTTTGAAACAGTCTGAACCCACAGAAATAGAATAGATTTTATACCATGCTTCCACAAAATTTAATTATTTTTTGAATGTTTATTGTCTGATTACAGATTTATTTTTTAGATGTCGTAGACAAATCAAGAAATTCCAACATGTAAATGTTTCTTGAAATTGGTCAATACTTGTTTAAATTTCCCCTATTTGACATATTATAATGATCTTCATAATATCTAAACTCAGCCTTAGTTGACATTGTAATTTTGATAATCTTCCTGTGGCGCAAATAAGGAACTAAATTTTAAGAACCTGTGTGTACTTCTTATATTTCTACTTCATTGAAATAATATTTTATTTTTTGAAAACTAGATTTAGAAATATTAAATCTACTTCAACTACAGAAGCTATCATCTTCAGTACTATATAAAGTGAGAATACAGTCCCTTTCATTCACATCAGTTGTGGTTGGTTGAGCTCTTCTGGGAAGCAATGCTTTGTTGGCGTAAATCTAATATACTAGTCGAACGGGCCACGTTAACAGATTTTCGATAATCGCATTCCCGCTAAATGTCGTTGTATTTTGATGTGTAAGCACAATCTGTAAATCGAAAATTTCGCGTGATATATTTGCCATGATTGATCGACGGTCGCTAAAAATCACGTTTCTCGAGAAAATAAGTTTTACCTTTTTGGTCTCTTTCATGAACCTTTGTGGTTGATGGATGGTGACCTGCGACAATATTTTTTTAAGCGAACGAGGGCCATGTTAAGGTATAATGGAGGCACTTGCCTATTTTTATCTTTGAATGTTCTGTCCTGGAATCATAAATAATCCGTATAACTATTTAAATTTAAAAACTATGAAATAACTTTTGTATGCGACCGTATTATCATAAATATTATTTCCAACAGCTACCTCGCAAGTTGGACCTCACATGCTTCTGAAGCATGTGCAAAGTAACTCATTGTAGTCGACTGTGGGACAATAATATTAGTAAATGCAGATTATAAAATATAGTTATTTTGATTGCCAGGGGGTAAAGTTGATCATGCGCACTTTAGATATAAGGAACTTGACACATAAACAGAGTTTGGAGTTTGTCGTAGCCGACTTACTATGGCTGTTTTAAGGCAGTCTTTCGCTTGCAATTTTCTTGGACGGTTGCTACAAAAAATACCAGGTAGTATACGTGCGCACAGGTAATTTCTGGCTTGTGTGATATGAGCATTCGCCTCCAGTTCTGCGTACTAGCATCTATCAACTTTTTGCGCACTTGCATCACGAATAGCTATTTTTGATCTCCTCGAGGAGGATCTCTTTTTCCATCTCTACCATACCTGCTCCACGTGTCCCATTTTCTCTCTCTCTTCTCTCTCTCTCTCTCTTATATTCACATATATCCACAAACTACATATGGATCCTTATTTTCTTCTTAGGACAGTAACAGGACTTGATTTATAAGGAAATGAGAGAGTTATAGCTACTTGCCATTATGCATCGAAATGTGCGTGAACTCACACATCCATTTTAGAATTTTTTTTTTATTTGACTTTTTGTTTAATAGATGTGGTCTTCGATAAATTTCAGAACTAGTTCTGCCGTCAAAATGGATACAAATTGAAAATGATGGATTGAATATGGGCAAGAAATTTTCATCATAAAGTTCAAAAATTTGTTGTTAAAAGTTTCAGAAATTCTTGCCACAGTTTTGTTTAACAGTTAAAAAGTTCTTTTAACCACTCATAACTTTTGCATTAAACCCAAACCCAAAAAGCTACAGCACTTTAAAGATATTCAAAAATTTGCAATTGTACAATTTAAAGACTTTTTGGAGTACTAATCAAAGTTCTGTTCCCCTCCGGAAGAGTATTATTATCACGTAAATCTACAAATCCTATGTGGTTCCTTCTAGTCTGCCCGATAAAATAAAAGTATCCCTTCTCATGAAAGACGTCACACGACAACTTTGTTATGGCAGCTAAAATAGTATGCGTAAAGATGAAGAATGAGACCTGGTTTATCGGGAAATGAAAGGTATATACATACTTTTTATGATGCATCGTAATGTGTGTGAACTTGTCAACAGCCTTTCGAAATGAATCTGTTTTTTAGTTTTTTTCTATATATGTTTATATAGTTCTAGAGTTTCCGATAACTTAAAAATAGAGGTTTCGGGTTGCAATCGTGTACAAAACTACGAATTCCGACCAAAGTTTTGTGAACATTGTGGCTCACTTCTTCCGTACCAACCTGATATTGAGGTATTAGATTATTTTGTTCTTATGTACATGATGCCTGAAATTAAACGGAGCGCCCCAATATGGAAACTGGTCGAACCTGGTTGGCGAATAAAGTCCTTTATAAAAAAAATCCAGGAGGCCGGGAGGCTAAATCGGATTTGTATTAAATCCGTTATCTGCATTGATGTTATTAGGATGTTTTAAGATTTCCATTGCTTTTCTACGTTTTTTTTTTTTTTTTTGAAAAAATATTGTGCGTTTTTGCAATGAAAGTTGTTTTTTTTTTAAATAAAGTGTTATGTCCTGTTTCGATATCATGCTCAGCTAGTTCTGATTAGGTTAAATGTTTTAGTCTGACTTTACTCTCATGGTCCTTTATAATTTGGCTCACCGCTCTACCGGTGTCTCGAATAATAGACCTTGCCACAAGAAAAAGGGATTTTATATGCTCTCGGATCACTGAGAGGTGTCTTTTTATAGTAAAAGTTATTTAGTAGCTGTCATATTTTCGCAGGTGGTTTAAATATTGTTTGGATGTTGTGTTTGTTGAGAATTCTTCCTCTTTGTGTTGTAAGAAATTCGATGTAGGGTAGGGTGGTGGTCGTGTTTCTCCCCTCTCTCTCTTTCTTTAGTATCTTGCATTGATTTGTTTTTCTTTTTTTAAGTGTATTTTCTTATGACTTAATAAATTTTGTCTGTGCAATCGTTCTTTATAAGGAGTTGTTTAAGGTTTTGTAATTCCTTTTGTAAGTTTACTTTTTAGTTGTCCCTAATTATTGTTTGACTCGAAACATATATAAGGACCACGTTTTGTTTTTCGCCAATTGTTTTACTGCCTTCTTGGATTCCTAAACCAACTCTGACGTTATGACCGATTTTCCTTAGCTGTATTAGCAGATTGTAATCTGTCTACCAGCAGCTTTTTCCTCTATTAGTCTTAGTACAGCGGAGGATGAACAGGGCCTCCGTTTGAAAGGCGATAGCTGGCTGCCCATGTGGATTCGCATCTTTCTCCTTCTGTGATGTCATAGATTTCTGCTGACGACCACCCTTCTTCTTTAGAGCCATCTGTGTACATAGTAAAAAAAAAATCAAATATTTTGCAGAGTATTTTGCTCCAACGATCATTTGACTCTCGAGAACATAATGATCTGTACATTCGGTTTAATTTGATCTAATTTTTTGGTTCATGTGTCAGACTAAACAAAATGTCCTTCAATTTTTAGCACGGATATCATAACGAAATAACCAAAAATGGTATCTAAACGCACGCTAAAGTAATCTCAGAAACTCAGCCATCTTGGTGTGACTCAATACATAATCCCGAATCAGATTACTATGATCTCCAAAGTCGATCATTATTTATTCCGGTATCATTTCAAACATTTTTTTTTACTGATTACCAGACTTTCCCTTGGAGGAGCGGGTTATTATTTGCTGCCAAAATATTCCTGCTTGGGATATGTGGTCCCCAAATCCATCAATTTGCTCTTGCCGGGCGACCATCCCAGCAGTTATCGTGAAGTGTAGGAACACTTCTCAGAGCATGATACCGTACTCTGCCGCAATACCGAAAAAAGTATATAATTTACTATGTCGTTCAGGTCAATTCTATCATTGCCAGGTATAAAAAATAAACCGTAACATCACTTACATACGTTTTTTCATGGCATGGCAGTACTATTGATAGCTTATTATAAAATATATGACGAAAGATCAAATTTATCCGACGACAATATTTAGTTGACATATGTGATAATCAAACAGCTGCGTCTAGGTTTACCGAAAAAATGTCCTCAATAAATTTGAAAATCCTAGTGGTATTAATTTTTTAAATCGTTTCACTTTATTGAAATTATTTGAACCAAAAAATCATTCACCGACACTTACAGCATACATTGGTTGCACTTTGGTTAGTTTATACTTTATATTGTTTGTTTACCATTTTTGAAGTCTTTATCAGGGTCCAGAGAATCTAAATGTTTGTCCAACAAAAGTAAAGGAATGAACTTGGTTAAGTGTTTAATACAAAGTATAAACTAACTAAAGTGCAGCCTATGTATTCTGTAAGCGTAGGTGAATGATTTTTTTGGGTTAAAATCATATAAATAAAGAGAGAGGATTGAAAAAACGAATACTGCGAGAATTAAAAAATTTGTATAGCAAGTTTTTCCCGTGAACCTAAACGCAGACGTTTCACATATCACATGTATTAAATAAATATTTTCAGCAGTTAAATTTTATCTTCCCTCACATAAAAGTGCAGCAGCGTTATTATCCGATTTAAAGATACTATTTCTTCTTAGATATTACTGTAGTTGTAATATTATAAATTTTTCTTGTAGTAGATAACCTTATCCTATACAAAGAATGAAATCATTCTCTAGAAGTTGAAAAGTTGAAACTATAGGGAAACAATAAAAAAATCACTTTATGCCTTGTTGGAGCATGTACTCTGTGATCTACTCTTATAAGAAAGGAAAAGGTTCAGCTATTAACTAAAACAAAACTTATTTAAGCCATGAACCTTAGCTTTTGAATTAGATACATAGAGTTACCACTTCCGACCATATAAAAATACCTGAAAGGGAAAGAAATGGGAAGATAGAGGGTTTAAAGAGACCTTATGCTAGAAGCTTGTATTTCAGTACGATTCTCTTCAGGAATGTCTAAAATTAAAGCTATTCGAATATAGGATTGAGATAGAAATAAAATTTTTCTCTTTTTTATATATAACAGTGGTTAAAAATAAGAAAAATAAAGAAAATTTAATTATTTTCATCTCTGTACTGGAAGATTTCTGTTTATTTAAAATTTCTTCGGAGACGTTTAAAAAAGTGAAGGTCTTGGCATGTAAAACTGAAAACAATTAATTTAGTGAAATTAGATTTTTGTTATAGTAGTGGCTGAATAATAAGAAAACATAAGCTAATTCTATGTTCTTGCGATCGGGTTAAATCCCGTGTTTCTGGTGCAGGTTGCACGCTGTACTTTCTCGTCGAACTTATAATCAAAAGGAGACCTCATGGGACCAACATTAAAATTCATGAAACCATTTCGATTTCATGGATATCCCACATCCCTGCACATCGACCCGACTCTAGGGTATTAACATTCACTTTGACAGTAATGTAATGTTTTCCTTTCCAACTCGTTCATCTCGTTTTTTTGTTTCTGATACTGTGCGAATATATATTCCCGCAAGTACCCTACTACATAATACCCACTCGTACAGGCCATTTAAATCTAAGCTTTGAACTTCTTTTCTATAAATGGAAAAATAAATATAATTTAGTTGTGAGATAAGTTTTCAAACCAAAAAAAACAGCGTTCTTACAAAGCACTACGAAAAACTCACATATATCTTATAGAAATGTATTTATTTTAAAGTTTAAACTTTATAAAAATTTAATAAGAACACTTATTTTTTAAATTTTAATGATGCCTGACTTTCAATAATTTGACTTTGCCAAGTCTTCAATTATTATCTAATGAAAAAATAACCAAGGCGTTCTCAATACGTTTTTTAAGCTTCTTACCTTGCCGCCAGCGATACTTTATTGGCTTAAAGTCTAACTCAGAACAAGCACAACATTGTCCCAAAACGCACCTAAGGACTCTAAGGGTCATCACTAATCCGCTTTAAATTTCACAACATTTTTATATTATTAGTCTCGGTAGTACCTATTTCGTTTATGCATTATAATTTTTTTAACTGCAATAATTATTTTCTTTGGATGGCAAATATAAAAATGTTTTCCATTTTTGCCTATCGCGAATAGTTCATTTGATTCTTGTAGAAAGAAACAAAGTTTTACGTATTCTATTAATGAAAAATTAAATTTTCCTGTCATTTTTGCGATTAACAGGTACCGAACTTTGAATTTGCAAATCATCACGGGCCCTGCCTGTGGAATCCCCAAGTGCGCACTAAATTTAAAAGCGTCATTCGAACGTTTAAAAAACGTTGCTCGGACTTAAAGAGTCAAATGTAGTAATTTAAACGTTCGAAAAACTATCCTTAGTCAGAGCAGATAATGATCTAAAAACATTTCATGTTCAAAGTACGTCCTTAAAACTTTTTTGGAACATTGTATACTAAAGGAACGTGACTTAGACTTACTTAGGAGATTTTTGAACCGTTCTGATGAGTTACTTTAATGTTTGTGTCCACTGAGTTATAGAGGTGCGAATATTATGAAGAATATTATTTTTAAACGAAAACTTATGTAATTTTGACCCTGGAAAATGTTACGTATAAAGCCTAATTCCTAATCCCTAAAAGCCTGAGCCGTAGATTGGTAATATATTTTTCTTGAAGAGAAATTCGGTATATTTAACATGATTCACAAAAAAATTTCTTGCCTTAAAAGAAGTTTGAATCGACTTAGCTAGAACCCCTTATCAATAATAACTTCAGCTATAAATGTAAGACTCGTCTATGACTTCTGTGTCTAGTCCCTATCCGCTAGCGATACATAGCCGTCTTAAAGTCGAATTCAAGTTGAAATATTTTTACTCGGGTATACCCATTATTCATTTCAGATTGTTTGCTATAATTATGTGACCTCTAATATCCTTGAGTGGCCTTTCGACAGACGATATACGATTCTAGAGGTTATTTTTTTGCAGAAATAAAAATTATGAATGAACAATATTATTTAATGCTCATATTCGGTAACCTATTTATAAATTCTATATCAATATCTTTAATCAATCCCTATATACCCTAGTATAGTATGTAATATGACTTTGGTGTAGGTAACAATAACCTCTTGTATTCATGCAATCTAAAGTTTTAATTTTAGTTTTTTCCTCAATACACTTCAGAATAATGACATACATTCTGTAGGGTTCATCTATAATATTTTATGACATATTTCTTTATAATTGCTAACAAAAATAAAAAAACTAAATAACTAAATTCAACTTCTTGGAGATATTCAGAAAACGTGAGTACACTATTCATGCCATAGTTATTTTTATCTTTCAGTAATAGTTTCTGTCCGATGATAAAACTTGAATAAGGTACACACATATGATAATAATAACATATAATAAAGAAAAATACATTGAGCAGTTTTCATTGATTTACCATTAACCGTATTTCCTAGTGTAAAAAGCAATTTCAATTTATTATAACTCAGCTTAAAAGTAAAATTTAACGTTTGACACGGTCTCGAATACAAAATCGACTATGGGGAAAAATGTATAGATTGGGATTAAGATATTAATTAATTCAATATTTTCATTTTCATTTCAATCAAATTTAAAAAGTAAATAATGCATAATATAATAAAGAAATAATAAAAAGTGGTTTTTTATTTTTTTAGTTTTATATAATTATGCAAAATAGTATTAATTAAAAGCTTGAATAAAAAAAGGAAACTTTACTTCTGAAAAAGTTCGATCGAGTGCGTCAGTGGTATCCCTGCAAAATTTCAAGAATAAAATTCTTCACCGAATAAACGCGTTTTTCGAAAAAGCTGTGAAACAACATCTTCTTCCCGCAGATTCGGAACCAACCTTCTTCATCTTATTCCACACAGTCCAAGTAAAAATGCTTCGACTTGATTTCGACTTGGTTATGTCTTGAGTTCGTCTCCAACACATCGATACTTTTATGGCCACGACAGGTAAAACGGCGTTTACTTGTCTTGAGTCGAGTCTTGTCTTGGCTAAGACGACATTTACTTGACTCAACACGACCCTTGTCTTGGTTGAGATTATCGAACCTTTTTTGGCTCATAAATGAGATTAAAATTGATGAGTGAAAAATTTGAAATTATTAAATTCTTTATTTTTAATTTGAAAATTCAGAATCGGTGTTTTGAACGAGTTATTCTTAAAAATTTACTTAAAAAAATTAAAATTGTAACTTTCTAAAAGGATCTCCTAATCCGTTAGATATACGTAAAAACAAACAAAGTTTTCGGTATCATCGTCAAACAAGTATAATACAATTAATAAAAATCCGTAA
>NC_046657.1:120363514-120367806 GCF_010883055.1 Belonocnema kinseyi | reverse complement strand
TCTTAACTATTAACAAAGGTTATCTTTTATGACTGATAGAAATAACCTGTTTCTTAGGACAGGTATACGCTCGAAGTTATAAACTGCACGTATTCAAGTCATAAAAATACGACTCAAGAGATAAATGTATGTCTTCAAAACATAGAAACTTGTCTCCAAGACATAAATTGAAGTCTAGCTCCGTCTCCAAACTGAGACATGCTCAAGTCGAACTTTATGACTTTAGCATGGCTTGATTGGGGGCAATTCAAGTCAAACTGAATTCGAATAATTTTTATTCGGGCTTTCACTATTTTAAATTTTCTAAATCCTCCAAAAAATCCTAAGGGTGTTAACTTACTCAAAATGTGAGGTAATACTGCACGGGCTACTAAAATTACCTGTTTACAACTTAAAAATATTTTGCTAAAAAGTGGTCGCACAATTTCAGTGAAATCGGATGTGTGTATTTATTTTTCCTTTAAAAAATAAATTAAAGGTTATATTTTGTCAGCGATTAGCAGCCAAAAGTACGAACATACCATACTCAACATTATTTGAATTTGCAGATGTTATCTAACTTCATGTTTATGACAATATTACATTCTCACTAGAGAAGGTATTAGATTTGTGTAAAAGTTGACCCTCCCCCCTCCCCCAAACGAAAAACAGGTTCTCACGAATGTGTCTGTCTGTATATCTCTTTGTATGTCGTATGCATGTACGACTGTATGTATGTATGTATTTCTGACTGTGTTCACGATAGCTTTACAAAAAATTAATCTATTAGGTTGGCCTTTGGTAGATTCGTTTAGTGTTCCAAACTAAAGGCCAAGTTGGTTAGCCAGCCATTTTGGTTAAACATTCGAAATGTTAGAACTTTTTAAATTTTTTCGAGACCGCTTTTATCACAATCCAAAAATCCTCTGTGCGATTATTGATAGTATTCAATAAGTCGAAGAATTTATCCTAATTATATCTTTTATAAACCCAGAAATTACTAGAGTTATAGCATTTACAAAATTTAAAGAACACGAAAATGAACATTTTAAGTCAAATAACGCACGATATGAAAAAAGTGCAAATAAGAAAAATGTTGCTTTTTGAATGCGCTACAAGATTGTCATAACAACTCTTTGAATTTTCTTGAAATATAAAAAATTCAAATTTTGATAGCCTACAAAATAATAAGAAATAAAAAAATACATTTTTCGGCCAAACTATGCAAAATACGGTGAAATATGGGTTTAAAAAATTATACATTTAAAAAAGATCTAGATATTTGTTCAGAATCACTATTTGATAGGATGCGTAGTTTTGACTTTTATCATGAAAAACGTCATTAACAGTAAAAAAATTTGCCCGCTGTGGGCACATTCTTATCAGAACTTTTGTCTTTTAATTTCCTTTTGTCTCGTGTTCAGGGTTTTCAAAGTTTTAATTTTTGAATGTTTTTAATGATATTTTTTTAGGATTAAAACCATAAACAGAACTATACAAAATTTATTCCTGAAAAATAAAACACTTTTACATTCTTATTAGAGAAGGTATTCGATTTGCGTAAAATTTGCCCCCCCCCCCAGTTTTTGTAAAAAAGTCCACGTTTTAAGACCCCCTGAATCCAAAAAAAAGTTTTTTACGAATGTGTCAGTCTGTGTGTCTGTCAGTGAGTATGATAACTTTTGAAAAAATTATCCTATTAGATTGGCCTGTCGTGCACTCTTTTAGTATCCTAAACCAAAGGTGAAGCTATTTAGCCAGCCATTTTGGATAAGAAGTCAAAAAGTGAGCGCTTTTTGAATATTCTTCAGACCACTTTTTTCAAAATTCAAAAATTTTCTGTAAGGATGTTTATAGTATTCAAAAAGGTGAACAATTTATGTTGATTACTTTTTTCATAAAACCATAAATTACCAGAGTCATAGCATTTACAAAATTCCAAAAAACACGAAACTGAACCTTTTAAGTCAAATAACGAACGATATAAAAAAAGTCAACAAAAGAGAAAGTTTAATTTTTAAATGCCCTTCAAGTTGATCATAACAACTTTCTGAATTTTTTAAAAAATCAAAAATTAAAATTTTAACAGCAGACAAAATAAGGGAAAATAAAAATATTACATTTTTTCATTCAACAATTCCAAAGTATTTCATAAATTCTCAAATATATAAATGGGTTTGCAAAAAAATATATATATACATAGATAATTTAGAAGTTAAAAAACGGCAAGGTTGCTCAGTAGACCGTATCAGTAAAGTTTAAATCATAAAAATAACATTCGAATTCAGCAAAGTGAGTTAATGGAAAAACGATCAAAATTGAAATGAAATTTTTAACAACAAAATCTATTTTTAAAGAAAGCGCATTTTTTCACACGGTACAATGAAACTACGTATGTTTTAATATAAATGCAAATTATAAATTATAATAATTTACATTTATTGGAATGATATAAAATGTCAGGAATAAACTCGAGTTCGAAGCACGAGATACGTGATGAGAATGTGTTTGTTAAGGCCGAACGAGCTTTAAAAAAAGAGAATTCACAATCACCAAATTACTGTTGTCGATGCTTTCACCTTTAGTTTTAAAAAGTATGTGCACAAAGATCGAGGGCGTAGCGCGAGATAAATACATTAACGAGAGCGAGGCACGAGCTAAATATATTATCGAGCGCGAAGCACGAGAACCTCAGTCGAGCGCCCTAGGCTCAAAAATTAAATAATTATCTTGGAGAAACTATTTTTTCACGAATTGGTATTGCATATATAAATGCATACTCTGAACTTGACCAGACTCATTCATAAAAGGCAGATTTTAAAAAGTGTTTGCTCCGCCAACCCCTATTTTTCATTAATAATGGCAGTTAATACTCTACTCATATAAAGTGACGTTGCGCTCCAAATCCAGGCTGAAGTAGATTTATTAACGTTCTACAAAAATATTAGTTTTCGAGCGAATCAAAAAATTTCGAATTTTTGAAATTTGTGATTAAAATATTATAATGTACAAATAATACTTTCATTCATGTTTCAAATGCCAATACTTTGGCACGTGTCAAAAATTGAAGGGGAAAGTCCATTAGACCAAAGCTCAATTTAGTATTTTCATCGAAATTTAGCATACTCTATATTTTTCAATAGTTCCAAGTAACAGCTGCATTTATGTAAATTTATTCTTTTAAACTGGATTTGGAAAAGGCTAATAAGGGGAAAATTATCTTGATCCTTATTTTAGGTTGTATAGCATCATTATTGAGTATCTAAATTGAGTAGTAAAGTACGAGTATAATACGTATGGCTGCATTTTTGTTATGGTCACAGACCATAAGTCGAGGTGATAGTATCAGAAAACATATAAAATTGGACGGTTTGGTGCAATAATTGAATTCTTGCATTTACTAAAGTCCCTTGTTTTTCTTTTGTTTCCCGACGAAGCTATGTACAAAACAATTTAAAAACAAGTGAACTTGAAAAATCCAAGGACATTCTTATTTCACATTACTATTCAATTTTATAATTTCAGAAAGCTTTGACCCAAGTAATAATATTTCCTACAATATAAGTTATTTATAAAAATTATTTCCTTTAACTCTTATATTTACTTGAATCATTGCTCATAACAACAAATTGAATTTGGAATTCTTGATCAAGTACACATAAATCATTTTCATATCATATTAATTATACGACATAGTTTTACTTGGCAAGCTAGATATTTATCAACATATTTATTTTGCGTTGAATATTCATGACTCATTAAAACGTTGGTAGGAAAATTGCAGTGAATTACCTAGTTAATTAAATGTTTTGGCTGAATAATTTAATGGATTTTATTCTCGTTATATCAAATGAATTTCAGTTCTTTTTGAGGTTTGGTCCTTTGTACGAGTTGTGTATAAGAGACGTAATGAAAGCTTTTTCTTATTAGGCCTCAAGTTTAAAATAAAACAGAGCTGAATTTACTGTCAGTCGCAAAGCCACAATAGTCAAAAATTTTTATTTTACATTCGATTTTTAAAAATGCTGCAAGAGAATAGTTTTTTTTCCCACGAGACACAACTAAATTGAAAGGTGCGTTGACTAATAAAAATGTTTGCAATTTTAATATACATTCAATATACATTTTTATATTCAATTACAAATCTCAGTATACAAAATCGCCATTAAGAGACTCTGTCTATTGAATTTCATGTACGGCCTATTGATCATTTATTAGAAAATACAGGTATTTGCATTTTACACAAATTAAAACGATTTTGGCAAGATTCGAAGGCACTAAAGAAATTGGTGTTTTCACGGTCTCTGTTTTGC
>NC_046657.1:120347373-120363414 GCF_010883055.1 Belonocnema kinseyi | reverse complement strand
CTTTATAAAATAATTGTATATTAAAATTAATGCACGGTATATGCAAATGACTTTACTCACATGATATATTAAATTTGCATCAACTTTTTTTAACGGTGTTCTGTTTCAGCTTATAGAGTCAGGAATTCATTTATCTGTTGGAAATAAATAAAGGTAGTTCATTTTATAACTGTTCAAATCTGCATTTCTGTTTTCTTTTTGTTAAAGGTATTCGATTTACAATTGCGATATTTTATTGGCTTTTCAGTTAAAAGGAAATGTGCTGTCTCTTTTTCTCCACTTCTAATTTCTCATTCTAAAATTTATGTCAAATTTTATATATTATTTGCACAGTATTTTCATCCACATGTAAAATACTTCCGCTTTATAAAATAAATCACACTGTTTTGTAAGAGTCTGCGGCCTCACAACATATCGTCTTGAAACTATCTTATTCGGTTGTCTCACGTAGGATTCTCAACACGTACCAGTGAATCCCTAGGCAAGTCGACCTCGTGTTTGCTGCAGTTCTCTTGTAATACGCGATGACTGATTACAGTAGATAATTAATTCTAAGCGTACTCGTTGAATGTTTGATGATGCTGACAATCTGTCCAACAAATGGAACGATTAAATTTACGTACAAAATCAGTATATATTTAATCAAAGAACATGAATTCAGATAAATACCTTACAATTTTAAAAAATTGAACCTTGCTTTACTTTCCTTCAGTTAAATAATTCGGTTGGAATAATTACGATTTTCCGCGAATAGATCGGTCACAAGGTTTCTAGACAATCAGTTAACCAATTAGATTTCTTATGACAGATGAAGTTACATATGAGTCTTCAAATTATACATAAAACGTTAAACAAATATTTAGATAACAGGTAAAACTTAAGATAATAAATTATCCTTTCAGAAGACACTATTTTTAATATTGGCGTTCAGAATATAACGAAGCTTGCAACTTTTATTGATACATTTTCAAATTAAATGCAGTTTTGATTATTATAGCTCAATAGGAATATTAAAAAGGCATAAGCACACTGTAAAAAAATTTCAGGGGAATTTCCGCCAACATCGTGTGGAAATACACCGAAATTCGGGAATTTTCCCTACTCCTCCTTGGGGAAAAATTCCCTAAAGTACTTTCTGAAATATTAAAAAAGAAATTGTAGAATTTTCCCCAAAACAGAATTGGGAAAATTTATTAATTTTGTGGAATTTTATTTAAAATATAGGGTATCTTCCCTAACGCAGAATGATATTGCTCAAAGGAAGACTCAAGTCCTACAATCCAACATAAACCTCCTCGTAGATTACGATAGCCTCTGCACCAGATTAGTATACTGAGCTAAAAAAAAACAGAGGAAGAATGATCGAACTGGAAAAAGTTGTTGTGCGTTACCCGTCTGGTAGTCCAGGAACTGGGTAGGATCCCGTATGCATTAAAGAGGTAAAGGATAAAAACTATGTAGTTTTATGTATTTTGACCCGCTGAATCCAATGGTACCTGTTAATTTTGCGATAAGTGCCTAGGTTTTGTTTAAAACGCAATTGTTTAAATAATTATGAAAAAATAATTTTTTCAATGGGACAAATTTTTTTTAGATAATTTGAGGCATTTTAAGAAGAAATGGTCCCTTGTCATTTTTTTGTAAAATGAATATTTGAAAAGTTATGAATGTTTAAAGTTCAAAATTTGACGATTTTTTGCAACAGTTTTATTGCTTTAATATTACTAACAAATACAAATCTCAAATGCATTTATATCACAGAATAAAAAAAACGAAATTTTTTTTTCATCTTTCTAGCCCTTAGTACCATTGTACTTATTTTTACATGTGTCATTTTTCTGACATAAACAAAATGAAATACATGGCACTTGAGCTGCTAAACAACAACATGATGAAACTCGTGAGCAAGTTGTACAACGACAGCTTGGTACAAATTCATCTTCCGGAGGTAATAAGATATAAATTTTCTGTGGTAACAACACATTATCCACCATAGAGTATCCATATTGCAAAGGATCCAATGTTTCTGCATTTGGGTTTAGACAGTTAACTTGCTGGTAAGTTACATAATATGCTCGATAGATATGTAAAGTTATGGATGCCGAAGTAGGAGGCAATTTCTCGAGAACACATTTTGCTGTACTCCAATGGTATACTTGATACCGGAGTTCATTAAAATTTTTGCATTGTGTACTTTTCTGAAAAACATTAACCAATTTGTCGCGCGCCAAAACACGCTATTTGTAAATATCAATAACAACGGCTTCCCACTGGTTAATCCGACATTCCTTATGGTTAATAGGTAGAGGAAGACTTAAAGAATAAGTTGATTCTTTATTTTTTTCAAAATATTAAATAGATCGAAAATTATTAACATTCAAAGTTGCAAAAAATCGTCAAATTTTGAACTTTAAAAATTCATAACTTTTCAAATATGCATTTTACAAAAAAATGACAAGGAACCATTTCTTCTTAAAATACCTCAAATTATCTTAAAAAATTTGTCCCATTGAAAAAAAGCATTTTTTCATAATTGTTTAAACAATTGCGTTTTAAACAAAATCTAGGCACTTATCGCAAAATTAACCGGTACCATTGGATTCAGCGGGTCAAAATACATAAGACCACATAGTTTTTATCCTTTACCTCTTTAATGCATGCGGGATCCTACCCAGCTCCTGGACTATGGGCATTATTACGCAATCTGAGAGAAATTTGACATGACTTGATTTCAGAGTGACGATTATTATATGTGGGAAAAAAGATCATATACGGGAAGAAACCACAAAATCTGATGATTTATTTGATGAAAGAAAAGTAAAGAAGAAGAGTGAGAAGAGGTAGAGGGGTCGAAAAATGAAAGTCGCTGTTAGACTTATTTTATGAGGAAGTCTTATGGCATTGCGTGCTTGCGAAGCAGGTCAAAATCATATTTCACGAGAGAGGAGATATGTTTAAAAGGTGATGATGATGCTGACTCATAGAATTTAGTGGCAGTTTCTTTGATATACTCTGAAATATAAGGTAATTGAAATTATCAATGTAAACTTAGCTTCGCGTTGACTGATCTCTTAAACGCTAGGCGCGTAGTTTCGGTTGCGAGCGAGGAGGCATGTCGCGACCTGGCGGATTTTCTATCGAACTATTAGCTCAAAGCAGCAAGATTCAAACATTGATGCTTATTAAAATCAAAGCACTATAAACAAATTTAATTAAAAACGATAAAACATCTTTTCAATGTGATATGCAAATTATTTATTACATTCTACCCTGAAAAACAAAACTTGATGAGAAGAAATCTTTGAAATATGTGAAGATATTGTGCTACTCAATCAAATATTTTAGGGCAAAACATCTTCCTAAACATACGATAATACTTCAAGAGTCTTTAGAAAATGTACCTAATATACTTGGAAAATTAAAAATTATTTTTAGAACGATTACTACATTCAGTAAGAATCATTCAATTCTCCAAATTTTAGGGAATATTCCTAAACTTTTATATGAATTACCATCTGTTTAGAGAAATTTTTCCAAAAATTGTAGGCATGTTCTAATTTATTAAATTTTGGGTAAATTTCCCCAAATCTTAGAGAAAGTGATTTTTCCCAAAGAAAATGTGGATTTTTGCCCACTAAAAAGTATGGAAAATTCCCGAAATTTTTTGCAGTGCACCAAAAAGATGGAAAGTCTATGCTATGTCAAATCAGAACCACCTGGTATCCATGCATCACTAAGTAGATATCAACAACGCTGTGCCTCTACAACACGGTCAGCCGAGAGTACTTTTCCAGCGTCTGCTCCTCTGCACTGGAATTCAATTTTATTTAATAAGTAATTAATTTGTGGTGAGAAGCATTAAAAGTTGCAATTTATTATAAGAGATGTGCCAATTGAAAATCTTTCAAGACCCCTCTATTGCGGTTTTTAGGCAAAAACCTTTTATAGTGGTTCTGGTGTCTGTCCAGCTTTCAGCCCGTCTATAAAAAAATATGAAAGCTACGACCCAAAAGAAAGTGTATAAAGTAATATTCCATTAGTACCATTCGCGAAATAGTAACGATACCTCTGGGAAACATTTGCATCCCAACACAAAATTGAAAATTGTACAAATGAAGGCTACTAGAAAGATGATGGAGAGAGAGAGAACGCGAGGGAGTAGTTGGGGAGGGGTAGTTAATTTAGAGAGAAATATAATTGTAGTAGAAATTTAATTCTCCCGTAAATATAGCTGTCAGCTTCTATAACGATTCAATCTAAAATTGAATAAATAATATAATATAAGCTAATTTTCAGAGATCCATGAAATCAATGAAAATTTATTGTGCAGCGGAGTAACTCCCCTTGAGCTAAAGTAAATGAAGATATCGCTTTTTATCGGAATACTAACAAAATAGTGGCACAAATAAGATTATTCATGCAACTCATGTCGGGTGACTAAGCCGGGTGCGCAGATGACTACCCTAGTATAAATATTATAAGGGACTATACGTTTGCCTCCTTATATTTATGAAAGCGGATCTGCTCTTCGAGCTGAAACTCATTCGAATTCAGTCCCGCTGTTGCTTCTATTCCGGGAGACAGCTCAGCCGTTCCTGTGAAAAAATTGCGGAGGAAGGTACTTAGAGCAGCTTGAGTACCACCACATATTCCAATACGCGTTATCATCAGTCGAGCGAATGAAATCTCAGCTTCTATTGAAGGATTGACTGTCATATTTGTAACTTGAGTTAGATCTCGACAACCTTGAAAAACGAATTAAGCAAATTAAATTACTAACAGTCTATAACAAAAAATTTGTAACTTAATTTTAGATTTATCATAAACTTTTATCAAAATGCTTGGATAAGGATTTGCTTTGAGCAGCCTGGATCAGAAAGAAGGATTTAATGAAATTGTGTGCATGGTCTAAAGCCAGTTCGCATTTCTGAACATTAAAGAATGCATTCATCTTGTCTTATTTCCGGGGGGAATTTTACGATAGCAAATATTTATAAGAAGGTTTAATGGCAGGGATCTGAGACTTCAGATTTCCAGAAACCCTGTCATTTGACCTTATTCCTTTCTTTGAATTTAGAATCACTAATTTATTCTTAAGAATAAAATTAAATATGGAATTTACCTTTCATTCTAAAAGGAATAATAGTTATTTACACATTCATTCATTTTAAAAAAACGCGTAATTTAGATCCGGTTAGGTAGCCGATGCGACGCATTCGCAATATAGTTAGGGTGGTCAATTGGGAGCACTGCTGCAGCGCAGTAAGCAGAAATGTAAGATTCGGGATGCATGTTTAAGTAGTTGATCCCAGGAGACAATAATTTCTACGTGAGAAGTGGTGGCAACTCATTGCAGCTTGAATCTTTGAAATCTTTTCTCTTTACATCAACCTATCACGTACCACACATAAAGTATTCATTCGCGGCTCAAGATTCCTTACCACCATAGAGACAGCTACATGGTGTGCGGTCTCCCCGCACCAGAACAATCAGGAGGTAGTTTCCTCAATTTAACTCTCTCTTGGGCAAAAGCTAGTAAATATTCGCATCTACCTTTCACATATTTATTTTATGACTGAATGGCTATTTAGACCAAAAATAAATAAGAATTTCTAATTTAAAAAACTTTTGATCCATTAAATATTTGGTATTGAAATTAAAAAAAATATTCTTATACAAAAGCTGTACATTGAAATAGTTTCAAATATCTTTTTTTTGCAAATTTATAAACTTGACTGTCCCGAAAGCAAAAAATAGGAGTTTTTACACAGAAAAATTTCAAGAAGTGGTGCAAATCTCATAAGAAAATGTTGCAAACATGTTTTTGATTACGGGCTTGAAACCGATTTTGAAGAAAAAGGAAAATGATCCTGACATCCGCAGTTATCAATTCAATAAAATTAATAAAAAGGTTAAAGAGTCTTTGCAAAAGATGACTGAGGAAAACAACACTAGAGTGAATTACAGAGATTTAATGCGCTG
Organism: Belonocnema kinseyi; assembly: GCF_010883055.1. Taxonomy (NCBI): domain Eukaryota; kingdom Metazoa; phylum Arthropoda; class Insecta; order Hymenoptera; family Cynipidae; genus Belonocnema; species Belonocnema kinseyi. The sequence continues at coordinate 120,357,432 of NC_046657.1, read as the reverse complement.
ATAAAGTATTTTACGCTCTTTTCTTATTGTTCAGTCGTGGCGCGAATAATAGTTTATAAGCCTGAGAGGCAAGATCTGTTTGTTGGAGATGCAAAGTGTGGGCGCGTATAAATTGTGCTTTAAATCTCTTTACCTCATAATGTGGCAGTGATTTATATTGAATTTACTTGGATATTTTAAATGATCTGGTGGGTTTATTTCGGAAGCTTGCACTATACTGAATAAAGTTATAAATTTTATAGCAGGCACTTTCGTTTGATTACCTGCGTTTTTTGAGTGATAGCTGTCGTGTATTACGAAGAGTAGTCAAATTTAAATGCAAATCTAACCCCGTGCGAGAGCAAAACACGACAAAGTGGTCCGCATCGCTTCATATTTTACTGTCGTGTTTGATTTTCTTTTCGGTTATTTTTGATATATTTCTCTAAAATTTTGTATGACAGTTCAGCCAGGTGCTCGTTAGTGCCTAGTCAGCCGCTATTTAGACGTTCCCATCAGAGGTAAATAAATACAACAAATAAATAAATGAATACTTTATGGTATATGATAAACAAATGTTAAATACACAAGAACTTGGAAATAAGTATGGATTCTGGCATAGCTCGCAGTGGCCTTTAACCTAAAACCAGACTATTCGAATGTGAACAGACAAGGCCGCATTAATTATGTATGTTGAATTTTTACGCATTTAGCAACCAGACGTGGTTCTTTCGCGTCGCTGACATTGCCTGGCTTTCGATGATGAAGTCTTTGAAATGAGAGAGGTAAAAGATTTGTAAATAACCGTATAGACGCCTCTCCTATTTTGACTATACATATGTGAATTCGAAATTTCAATATATTAAGAACAATTAACATAATATGCATTTGAAGATGAATGTGCTGTCTTATGTAGTATACGTAGGAAAAAGTTAAATTCACGTTTAATTCGCTTAGAAAATTTCTACAAATGCAATCAAATAATCATGAGTAATTCCAATCTTGCAGCCTGTAAATTAATAAACAAATAATTCTGGAAAACTAATGGAAGGTAGTGTGGGTGTAAGGCACACAAGGGGATGACATAGCTAAAGGGTCTCATCAGGGGTCTGCCCATTCATAAAGTTCAGCTTCTTTCTATAAACGGGGTAAAGATAATTTTATTTCCAATGGCTTTTGCTGTAGTAGCTTCCTTGTTTCTCTCTATGTATTGTGACGCTTGAGTGAGCACCGCAGATCATCTCGCAACTCGACTCACAAATCCCCACCGTGCAGCGTCGATTCTCGGAAACATGAAATGGAGGAACATGGAATCCAGGTTTGACTGTATTAGGTTTTAAGTTCAGCATTCCTCATTATTATTTAATTGCACTTGCTGAAATCTTCAAAGCTCAAACGAGGCTAGCTACACGGAGAAAAATAGTTCGAGAAACTTTACCAAATTCAGTTGAGTAAACTCGGGACATATGGACACTTTGATAAAGATTCATTTCTAGTTCGGTAAAACGAAATTCGGTTTTTGGGTTTACAAGAAAGTCACGAGGGAATCAATGATGCTCGAGCAACTTCAACTACCAGTTTGGTAAACCGTAAACTTCTGTGAATAAAAAAGAACTTATACGCAATCAACATCATACAACCTATACATACACATAAGTCAGTCAGAGCCAATCAGTGTAAAATTTCGTACACATACACGCACAAAATTTAGCTTAAAAAATGACATCAAATTACAGTAAATTACATACTCTATACACTGACACGCTTTAAACAATATTAACGCTATTAAAAATCGAAAACATTGCGACGGGTTTCGAAACACCTAATCGAAGTCTAACGCTGTCTATCGCTAACGAAGTAAGCCTCACGGCTAATCTAACAGTTGGGATAGCGGAAAAAAATATCGATTATAAAGTTAAAGAACGAGTACGTCAGGGCCGTACAAAAAAAGTTTGGGACACGTTTAAGCAACATTTTTTATTTTAACATTTAATTGATGAGCGGGTTCTTAAATTTATGGGAGGTGAATAAAACATTGGATAATTTTTTATTTAAAATTTTCTAAACCTTAAAACCCTAAATTGTTTAATTTTTAATATTTCAAATGTTTGCATCGTCTAATTTTGTTAAATCTTTTTGACGTAAAATATTCAAGCCATTAAAATTGAACATTGAAAACCTAAAAATTAAGTTTGTTTAAAATCTCTTAAACTAAATTAGGTTAGAATTTCAGGAATTAAATCGAATATGCAAGCTAATACGCTTTACAGGATGCATTAATTATATTGCATGAAACTTATGTATATGAAAATATGAATGACGCACATAACTTGAGGAAATTTTGCATATCTCTTCTTGAAATAATTCTTTATTCAAGATTTGCACTTGAAGGTACTTTAATTTTTAATATGAGCGGGAGCATTTTTTGATATTAGCACCAGCTCCCGGCGAAATCCTGCCGTTGTCCTTATGACAAATTTTTAAATATATATATATATATACCGCAGGATTTCGCCGGAAGTGGGTGCTAATCTGGAAAATTGCACCCGCTCCCAGCGAAATCGCGGTAAAATTTCAGCCACAACCATGTCTCACGACCGTGAGATAGGTGGTTACAGTCTGTAACGGAATAAATCCGACGATCCAAAAAAAGCCTCGTGCACCTTAAGAACACGGAGCGACCCAAGGACTACCGCCTTCTAGATTTTTCCCGCAAGTGTTTTAGCATATTGTTGACATGCAGGATTTCTTTTTAGACCATTAGGAAGTGACAGCTTGGCACCTCCAAAAGCGCCGATGATAAAGACGATTAATTTAACAGAATATTCCGGGTACAATCGTTGCAATTCCCTTAAAAGGTCTCGATACCTCTTTTTATTTTCATTCTTCTTGGTTGTGACGTTTTTGTCAGCTGATGCCGAAAATTCGATAACGAACATGGTTCGCTTCTCGAAGTCAAGAAGAACCATGTCAGGTCTCGAGTGAGCAACAGAAACAATTGTCGAGAATATGAAGTTCCAGTATATGCGGAACTTCTCATTCTCGACAATTGACTCGATTTCCCTAGGAGCATTTAGAGAAGCGATATTAAGGTTAATGCTGTAAGAGTGACAGAGATGATAATAAAGCACTGTTAGTGCCGCAGTGTGCTTTTGAATGTAGGTCGTTCCCGCGTGAGTTGGATATATATATATATATATATATATATATATATATTGTTTGTCAGCGAATTTTGTAAATACTAGAAAGATCATAAATCTGAATCATAAATCCTGAAAGTTTGATTTCAAATCTTGCCTAGTGTCGAGTTGAACTTTAAAAAGGAAGATTTCTATCTTAAAATAAATTTCCACCGAATATCGCCTTTCGAGATAAATTCTTTGATTCAATTTTGTCTTCTTAACCAGATAAAGCAACAGAGTAAAAGATCTCTAATGTTTTTAACGAGATTGAATTCCCCTAGCGAGCCGACCTCAGCTCTGTGTCTAAGCTCGTAGATATACCTCTTCTCGGGAAAGCTCTGAAATGCTTCTTTTCTTTTGGTAGAGTGTTTTTATTTAAATTAAAGTCGGAAGCGACGAATCGCGATAACGGCCACCGAGATATACGCTGATGCGAATCCTGCATATCCATTATACGGCTAATGGATAACGGAGAGAAAAGAATTTTCGATACTCCTCGTTGATATAAGAAAGTCGCTAAACTGAAAAATACTTTTTAAGAAAAAATAAACGGATAAGCCTACAGAAAAATGTATTGCATGTTTAGTTATAAACAAAAGTTAATCAGGGTATTGAACTGGAAATTATGTAATATATTGGAAGTGATCATTTTGCTGTGAGGTTCAAAACAATGTGAAATAACAAAATCGCAAGTATCGCGTTATATGAAAGTATAACTCCTTAGAAATGAAAACTCATTCAATCTTCGAATGTAACTTTTAGTATTATGAAACTTCATTAAAGCAAATCAAGCGACATATTTCCTTTATCTTCTTAGTGAAGATATATTGTAAATCCTTTCTTGCCCAGAAAATATATCACAATTAAAATTTTCTTGATGACTTCTATTACAGATAATATAATGATAAATATTTAACTGACCTTAAATTTAGGCAATATTTAGATGTACTGAAGATGTCTCTTGGAGAAAAAAATGCTCTCCTAATTTTTCAGATTTTTAAACAAATTTTTAGAGGTTTTAAGCATCAAATTTAGGTAAAAAGTGAGAATCTTGTAGCTTACGATTTTTTTTAAATATACGTAAAAGATTTAGAGAAATATCTCATTAATAAAAATTGTAGCTAATCTCAAGAAGAAAAATCTCAGGTTGCGCAAAAAAAATGATTTGACTATCGTAAAAGTAATAAAATTTAAGGTCTCTTAAAAACAGACGAATATAAAAGCATAATTGAGCGTGTGGATTTCATAACGTTCTTAGCGTTCGGACTCGCTCTCCCAATACGCTGTGCCTTGCAAAAACGCGGAAAAATTTCCGAAAATTACCAACTTCGGAAATTCACTGCGCAATAAAATATGACTTTATGCGGCTCAACGACCCAAGTGCGAATTGCCGGAGCTGAGCACACGGCCCAGGCTTGGTCCAATTTCGATAGCCAAAGATCGGCTAACGTTATTGGGCCAATTTCGGCATTTCAATCGGCCCAATGCTGTGCCAGTACTGGCTACCTATATTGGCTATATAAGTTTTTTGATTTATCGCCAAAACTTGGCCCAGAAACGGCACATTATTGTGCCAAGTACCACTTTTACTACGGCAAATAATGTTTTACGAGGATCAGCCAAAGTCTGGCCCAGTGATGACACATTGCTGGACCAAGTGTCATTTTTATCATGGCAAACCAAGTTTTAAGAGCAAGAGCCAGAGTTCGGCCCACGCTCGACGCACTGCTGCTTTAAACTTCGTCTATACTCTGGCAAAAATGTTTTAATAGGAAACGCCAAAGTCTGGCCCAGTGATGGCACATTGCTGGACCAAGTGTCATTTTTCTCATGGCAAACAATATTTTATGAGCAAGAGCCAGAGTTCGGCCCAGGCTCAGCGCACTGCTGCTTGAAACTTCGTCTTTACTTTGGCAAAATATGTTTTAATAAAAAAATCCAAAGTCTGGCGCAGTGATGGCACATTATTGGGCCAAGGATCACTTTTACCACGGCAAACCATGTTTTATTTAAATCGGCATTGCAAGAAGTTGTAAAGCAGGATACAACGGATAAAAATGAAATATTACGCGAAGAAAAATTGTAATCGATTTAAATGATTTATTTAAAAATGATTGTATTGATGTTCCTGTTAACATTTCGTGTATTTTACATTTACACAACGTCACGTTTACGCCCTTTATTTTTTTTTTAAATTACGTTGTTCGTCGTTCATCAGGAGGACACTTGTCTAGTAGGCTGGATTGAAATTAATTTATTTTTTATGCACAAACGATACAATCGACACTTGAGAACCCTATCTTTGAGGGGCTGCTTCATCCCCTTTAAGTGTTTTTTCGCAGAAAAAGGAATATGTGCCGCTTAGGTTTTTGAGTACTACAGTATGTATTTCACTTCAGTATTTGGCAAGCTTGGGTGTATTAAAATTAAAGCTTATAGAAGATAGAGCTACCTTCACAAGTTACCTGCAATTGTTTCAAATGCTATTACAAGAATTTGTATTTCTATTCTTTGCATAACTGCTGGTACTTCGCATAGCGAATTTCCACTTTCAATTTCCAAATTTAATATATTTTATCTTCAAAATTTTGAAATAGTCTCTCTAACAGCAAATTATTTCTTGAGATAAATTTTGCGATCATTAAAATTTGCTTCTCCTTCTTTTTACCTTAGTACTTACAATCCTGTCTGGCAGTGGGTGTAAAGGTGGAGATACTTTTTGTGCTGCCTGTGGGTGTTACACCAGAAAGGGAAATCGGAAAAGTATCAATGCTAGAACAAAAGAATCTTATGAAAAGTGTATTAATATATTAAACGAAAATTTAGATAACGATTGGACTCCAAAGATTGTATGTTCTAATTGTCAAATGTATGTATTTAACTATGGTAAAGGACTTGAAAATGCGAAACATTTTTCTGCTTCTATGGTTTAGAGAAAACATAAAAATCACAAAACAAATTGTTACTTCTGTTGATGCAATACAACTGGATACAATGAAAAAATTTGAATACTATCGAATATCCAAAAGTTTCGTCAGTAAAGTTTCATTTGCTAGTTTCAGAAGATGAAGTTAGTTCAAATCCTGACATTAATTTAACAAATTATGATGAAATACAAGAACCTGCAAGTAGCTCCAGAGAAACTGTTGAAAATGATTATGACGAATTAGATGAAAATACATCTGAAGAAGGTAAATTCAATCAAGAAGAATTAAATGGCTTAGTTCGAGATTTGGGACTTTCAATCAAGAATGCGGAGATGTTGGCTTCAAGATTGAAAGAAAAAAATTCTCAACTAAAGGTAAAAAAGTATCATTCTATCGCGATAGAGATCTACAATTCAGAAAATATTTTTCTAAAGAAAAGAATTTAGTTTATTCTAATTATGTGAAAAATCTCATTGGTGAATTTAAATGTATAAATTGAAATGCAGAAGTTTGGCAACTTTTTTTAGATTAATCTAGAATAAGTTTCAACGCAATTTTCTTACATAATGGAAATGTGTACGCTTCTATTCCACTAGCACATTCCACGGTCCTAAAAGAAGAATATGAATGTCTGGAATTTGTTATAAAAAAAATTGAAATGCGAGAAGCATAACTGGTTACTATGGGGAGATCGGAAAAATTTTAACAATTTGCTAGGGAAACCGAGCGGTTTTACGAAATATCCTTGTTTTTTTTGTGAGTGGGACAGTCGTGCACGTAAACAGCACCACGAAATAAAAGTGTTGACATCTAGAAGCAATTTAAAAATCGGCTCTAAAAACATTTTAAAACATTTTTACTACCTGTCAAAAGAGTATTGCTTTCTCCACTTCACATTAAGTTAGGATTGATTAAACAATTTGTTAAGGCTATGGAAGCACAAGAATACAGAAAAGGATGCGTGGCAAAGTTTCAGAGAGGTGAGTACATCTTTTTTGGAAAATAGAATAACTCCACAATACAAAAAAACAGTTGTTGAAAAAATGGTATCCGCTTTTAAAAATATCAACTGCTTAATGAACTTAAAATTACACTTTTAAATTCACATATTGAATAATTCCCGGAAAACTTGGGGGACTTTAGTGAAGAAAAGGATGAAAAAAAGCATCAAGACTTGAAAGACGTTCAGAAGAGATGGCAAGGAGTTTGGCATGGATTCATGTTAGCAGACTACTGCTGGGGCTAAATACATGAAACTAAAAGTATTCATAAAAAAACCATTCGTAGATCTTTCGAAGTCAAACAAAAGCGTTACTTGGCTAAAAAACAATAGGCAAATTGATGTGACTAATTAAATAAAAAATAAAAAAATAAAAAAAATAAAAATAAAATCATTTTTTTCATTTTTTTCAATTTTATTTGTATTTATACAATTGTTAATTTTATTTTACAAAATTTTTGCATATATCTTTTTATTAAAGAAAACGTATGCCTAAGAGATTTATAGCTGACCTTCTAAGGAATAAAATAAGCCCCAAAATCTGAGGATTACATAATAATTGCAGTTGTTAGCAAGAAAACAAGCAAAAACAACAGGTTCGAATTAACTATTATAAAAAAAACCAATGATAACCTGAAACATTTTGTTCTGAAGTCCACTCTTAACAAATTAGCTAGAATGTAGAAAAATAAAAAATGTATCATCAAATTTTTTGAAATGAAAATGTTCGATTTTGCCTAGTATTTAGTTTATCGTACTTATATTATTATAATTATCTCTATTGATCTCACAATTTCCATTTTAAAATTATTTCCACAAAGATGTTCCTAGAATTTAGTTGAAACTGTGCGTCAAGCTTTATCTGCTTAATTCGAATATCTACTGTAAGTTGCATTATCTGCTGTATAGAATAGCTATAGCTGAGTATTTATGTAATAATTAGTTAGAAGCAATAACAATTGAGAGTTAGCGACACACTTTCGTGATTGAACATTACCTGTGAATTACCTGCAGCAAGATTTCGTCGAAAAAATAATTTTTTTCCATTACAAAATTCCAGATTGATTATTTCTTTCTAATATTGGTATAAAAATAAAAATTTCGAGCTATTGATAAACTTTCCTGGTAAAAAATTACCATCGTGGTACCTGTAACATGATTTGGAAAGTTTTTACTTTATTCAATCCATAGAGCGCATAGAGGGTGAAACGATCAACGTTGTCATACTGAGGAAAAATAAGGCGCGGATATATGCGCAGGTTTTTTAGAATGGAGAGAGAAGTATCATCATTGAACAAACCTTCCTATTATCATACTCTTTTTGGAATTTCTATTTTGCATAAATATCGAAAACATGAATAGGAAGTAAACCAATTTTTACAGGTTAACCTTCCTCAAACCATAAAGAATATTTGCGCCAAGTTTCTGACTCATATCTATTGTGATTTCAGAGACAATTGCTTACAGAGGATTTTACGTGAAACATACAAAGTCTGGTTTTTAGCCCCTTTGGAATAAAACACCGCGAGTTTAAAATGTAGATTTCCTAAAACACATACGATTTTTTTTGCGAGCTCCGGATTAACAGAAAATTCAAAATAATCTGCGACAATTAATTTATAAATAATGGAACTTCTTTATATCAAATTATAATTATTCATATTCACTATCACCTTAAGAAAACCTCGTAAATATAAATGAATGAAAATGGTCATTACATAATTTCACAAAATTCAACACATTTTTGTACTGGCCAACGAAATCCACCCAGGTGGAAAAATTATATATAGTTAATATATAGTGTGAAGTTTTATATATAATATTCATTTGTTTTATACAAAAAATGTATAAGAAAAATGAATATTTTATATAAAACTGTTCCCTATATATAAACTATATATAATATTTCCGCCTGGGCAAGTATACTTACAGGAATTCAACATAATGAGGTTATACAAATTAAAGTGACTTTTTAAAAAATCATTAGAGTTAGAAGGTTTTCGCCTAATACTCTCTTGAATCTATGGTAACTTTAACCCTTAATCGGCACACCTTCTGAATGGAACGTAAAGGGCACACTGCGTCAGATGAACCCACCATCAACTTCGAATACTTACTGCAACCAGAGAATGCATTTTTTCGGGCTATCAAAATTATTGTATTTTTTCACCCATTTAAAATTAAGAGAAAATAGTTCACAAAAAGATATAAATAAATTCTAATAGTTTATAAAAATAAGATTGGTAGAGCAAGTTAAAGAATGCCGTTTATTACACAAAATGAAATAACTTTTCCAATTTTCATTATTTTTTCACCAAAATCGAATTAGTTACTATTGTAGTGCCATCTGTTTTGGCGTTTTAATGGGAAATATTACACACACACACAATTCCTCTGCGTCTTCTATAGCCATAATTCCGGTTGAGGGTCAAAGAAGAATTCTATTAGATTTGGCTGAATTTTATTATATTTAATTAAATTGCAGTAAACTCTACGGAAGTTAGCAGAAAACTTGGAAATTAGGTGAACTATTTAAATCTTTTTCGGTGTAAATATTTCCCTTAGTTTTCATTTAATTATTTTATCATTACGATTCTATTGAATTTGAAAAAGTAAGAAAAAGTATGTTCTTAAGTTTCACTAATGAAGTTAACGACAACTCATTACTTTTGATCGGCAATGATTTGATTACTCTTTAAATTTAAGAATTACATGGACATGAAAAGAAGGTTGTGTAGAGCAATCTCTCGGATTCTAAAGTTCTCACATTCAGATTTTTTCTTGAAAAAAGTTAGTAATTAACATAGCTGAACAATTAATCCAATTTAAGCTCGAGAACGTTTACAAGAGTTTTAGTATTTCGGTATTAGAATTCTGAGAGCTTCGAGATTTTAATCTGCGTTTTCATTGAAATCGTTGCTCCTTGTAGAAGTGACACTCGAATTGGTTGAGCTATAAATGGCAAAAACAA
>NC_046657.1:120330860-120347273 GCF_010883055.1 Belonocnema kinseyi | reverse complement strand
TTAATATTTTCGCTTAACGAGGCTTGTATTATGGTTGCTATAACCGCCCTAGTTTTCGTAATTGGCTCATGGATTTGCCTTTTTCCTCCGCTGACACATCTAGAAGGAAAGTTTGAAATTCCACACCTGATGTTCGTTAACATAAAAAATCGGATGACATATTTCCCTAGCAAGGCTTGGATACGAAAATTGAATAAAAAAACAAAAAGTACGAATAGAGAACATGCGTACACAGAAAAACGCTGGTGTTAAATTTGTTGCAACTCAAATATTATTGGTCTCACAATCAGAATTTTTAGTCTCATATTTATTCCTATAAACATAGTTGCACATCTGGGCATCTAGGGGAAATTATCGTTTTGAGAATGAATTTTGGCTCATTTGGAGAGTTGTGCAGTGCTGAACCGCGCTGTCGCCCCCCTCAACACCTGTCCGAGCAATTATTCGTTTTGCTATATACAATTAAATGATTGTTAATAAGCAAACTAATTGGAATAATATGTACCTCATTTTCAAATTTCTTTTATTTAACAGTGGGCAATAGTCACTTACAATAAAATTATAACTTTCTAATGCCATAACTTATATCAGGTATTACACGGGGGAGGGGCAGCGTAACGCTACCCCCCCCTTTGCAAAATCAAAATTTAAATCACATGATCTTGAAGATCTTTAAATGCGCTCATATGCGCCATAGAGAATTTTTTTCGCCACATTGATAACAGAGTTATCAGCGATCAAAATCGGGCGGGGGGTGTGATTTTTCTAAACAAATAACATTTTGCCAAATTCACCATACCTATCTTTCAAAACTTCAAATGCGCTGAAACGCGCCATCACTAAAATATTTTGCGCTAGCTAATTAACAAAGATATCATATTTTAGAGGGGGGAGGCAATGTAGAGCAGCTGTTAAATCCTTAACAGTGATGTGCAATATAAAGTTGCGGACATGGATTTATTCGTCTTTAAATGCGCCCATATGCGCCATTACATTATTTTTGAAATTCTTGAAAATAGCTCACGATATGGAGGTAACAAAATGTTACGAATGATGACCAACAAAATAAAAATTTTTCAATCCGCATTGATGAAGTGACTTTCCTATGGGGTTTCAAATGCGCTCATGTGTGCCACTTTCAAAATTAACAAAAAACCCATAATCAACCCCCTCATTACCACTTGTTATAATTCAATATTCCATGATATCTCTAAATAACCTAAATTGCAATATAAAAATGTATAATGATCTCTTCGGATAGGATTTCAAACGCGCTTATATACGCCATTTTCGAAATTGACAAAAAAAACCATAATCAACCACCTCATTTCCAATTGTTATCGATACACTATACGATGATATCTCCAAATAAATTAAATTGCAAAATAACCATTTATGATGATCGCTTCGCATAGGATTTTAAATGCGCTAACATGCGCTAATCATGAAATAAAAAAAAATTTACCCCCTCATTACGACTTGTTACGATCCAATATTCGATGATATCTCCAAATTACTCAAATTGCAGTATAAAAATGTATAATTGTCGCTTCGTATAGGATTTCAAATGCGCTCATATGCGCCACTTTTTAAATTGACAAAAAACCATAATCAAACCCCCCACTACCACATGTTACGATCCACTATCCAAAGATAATCTAATCATGCAGATAAATGATTCTATTTGTGTGGAAAATGTATTCACGTTGTTCAAGTCGAAATACGCAAGAGGATGATACTTTTTTTCAAGGCAACTTTTTCTCTGAGTGCTTGATTATAAATTTTGGTGTGCAGCGATAACTAATTTCCATTATTTCGAATAACTTTTCGAATTCCAAAAAATATTAAAAATATTTGCTGAGAAACAAAACATTAGTAAATTTGCTTAAAGGAATAACTCAAATGATAGTTTTCCTTTAATTACTGTGGAACTGAAAAAAATTTATTTGTTTAATAACCGCGCGATAAATGCAATTTTGAGAGCCTGGCGCGAAACAGTAGAAGTGGTCGATTCCACGACCGATGGTGAGTCCCAGTGATAAAACTTACTTTTTCACAGTACGGACAGCAAAAATTAAAAATATTAGACTTTTAACCTGAAGGCCAAGACTCGACTCAGGCCCGCATTCGCATACCCTTCGTTTCATGTAAAAAAACAATGCGTTAAACATGTTGGACACTAGCAGATTCCCAATTCCTGTAATTTCGGTGTTATCGGCGCGGGGTAGATAGATGACACGTCGTAATACTGAGGTTAATTAAAGTTTTTTTTTTTCAATTTTGAAAGTGACACATATGAGCGCATTTGACTCCCTATCCGAAGAGATCATTGTAAATTTGTATACTACAATTTAAGTTATATGGAGATTAATCGAATAGTGGATCGTAACAAGTGGTAATAAGGGGGTTGATTATGGTTTCTTGTTAATTTTGAAAGTGGTGCATATAAGCGAATTTGAAATTCTATCCAAGGAGACCTTTATAAATTTTTATATTGCAATTTATGTTATTTGGAGTTATCCTCGGTTGTTGGATCGTAACAAGTATAAATTTTTTTACTACAATTTAAGTAATTTGGAGATGTCATCGAATAGTGGATCGTAACAAGTGGTAGTGAGGGGTTCATTTTGGTTTTTTGTCAATTTCGAAAGTGGCGTATATGAGCGCATTTGAAATACTACCCAAAGAGATCATTATAAATTTTTATATTTCAATGTTGGTTATTTGGAGATATCTTCGAATAGTAAATCGTAACAGGTGGTAACGAGGGGGTTGATTATGGTTTTTTGTTAATTTTGAAAGTGGCGCATTTGAGCGCATTTGAAATTATAAAAGATAGGTATGACGAATTTGAAAAAATTTAATTAGTTTATAAAAATTGCGCCAGCCCCCCCTCCCCTATTTTGATCGTGGATAACTCAGTTATCAAATCGGCGCAAAAATTTGTCTTTATGACGCATATTAACGCATTGGAATCCCCATAGAAAACTCCATTCATCAATGCGGATTCCAAACTTTTTATTTGGTTGTTCATCACTTCGTAACATTTTGTTTCCTCTATATCTTAAGCAATTTAAAAAATTTTCTGAAAAATTTGATGACGCATATGTCGTAAACCAAGAAACAGAAGCAAAGCTCTCAGAAAGCACGTCCAGCCTCGCTTCTTGCTTTGGAAATCGAATCTACGGCAGCGTGGCTGCCAAGGCTGCATTGTTGGAACATAGGACAATCAGTAGACCATCTGAGCCGCGATGACTCCTCAATTCCTAAAATTTTGTTACCTCCATATATTGGACAATTTTCAAAATTGCAACAACAAAAAATTATGGCGCATATGAGCGCATTTGAAGACGAAAGTATCAATGTCCTCAAATTTATATTTGCACATCACTGTTGAGGATTTAACACCTGCGTTACACTGCCCCCCCCCCCCTGCAAAATATGATATCTTTTTTAAATAGCTAGCGCAAATTTTTTTAATGGTCGTAGCGCATTTCAGCGCATTTAAAGTTATGTAAAATAGGTATGATGAATTTGGAAAATTGTATTAGTTTAGAAAAATGACGGCAGCCCCCTCTCCCCATTTTTATTGCTGATAACTCGTTTATCAATGTGATGCAAAAAATTTTCTCCATCACGCATATGAGCGCATTTGAAGATCTTGAAGATCGTGTGATTTAAATTTTGATTGTTCAAACGGGGGGAACATTTTACTCGATGGCGCATTTGAGCGCATTTGGGGCGCAATTCAATGGGCTACAGAAAATCCAAAAAGACCTACAGTCAGTTTTGACCAACCTAAGAATTGGAAATTATACTACTGCAAGTACTTATACTCATGGCACTTATACTCATTGGTAAATAGAAGGAAATTAAAGGTTATGTAACGATTATTATAAATTACCTGCTTATCAACATCTATTTCACCCAACTAACGCCCGACAAAATTATCTTGACAGATGACTGACAGTTTGAAGACAATTTTTCACGTTGCTCTGAATGAGAAAATATAATCTTAAAATGACCTACGTAAATGCATCCAATTATAGAACATGTGATACTTTAAATATGAGCTGAAGCAGTTCATTACCCACAATAATAAAAATTTTTTCCTAAGATTTTGAGAAAATGGCAATAAGAACCTTAAAAACGGATGCACTGTTTTTTTTTTTAAATTAGCGCCTTAAATCATAAATGAAGAACTTGTCAATTTTTTCAAAAAAGGAGTGATCACAAACGTTCGTTTTTTTATTCTTAACCATTTCTCAAAGTTTCAAGAAAACACTAATCATAATTATTTGCGACTTCATTAATTTACCCATGCTCTCCACTTTGCTGCTCCTTCGTGTCCATTATCTTTTCGCGTGTTTTTCGTTTCGCGACTTTTTACATCATCTCAATGTGACAATTCATTAGTATACGTCGGTCTGAAATCTTATAATATTGTCTTCAGCATGGAGTTGTTGGCTTCCTTCTCAAGCGGTGTGAGTAAAAAATACTTTCTACTCCCTTGTGTAGGTACCAAAATGACTTGATTGCGATCGGAACAATTTAGAGTGTGAATATCGTGTAGGCGATAGTTATCTCTTTTACAAGTCATCATCTTTTGTGGAACAGACCCAGAGTCACAAAAGTTTCCGAAATCATAAGGAGTATTTAATGAAGTGTCATTTATGATTCGGAGAACAGCTTCAAGAGTTTTTACGGTTTGGGTATGGAAAGATCTCATTCAGTTATACAATTTATATTATGCCATTGGTTATAGAGTGTGATTATTTTTTGATGCCTTACTTTCTAAATCGTAATTTAATAATACTTTAATTTTCAATGAATTCTGGTATTTTAGGATTACGTTACGTCGAAATAATCAATTTCTATTATAAGAGAAGCAGAAATGATCGATTTATTGAACAGATTATGGCAGCTCTTGTATATACCAATAACTCCTGCGGCTTTTCTGCTAGGAATTGATTATATTGACGAAGTATAAATTAATTCTCACTGAAATGTCTGTTGCTGAAAGTTACAAATTAAAAATCATATAATTTTTCACTTTGAATAATTAAACTTTTAAAATTCACAATATTTTTTTAGTTAAATTAATAAATTTTCTTAGTTAAAACTAATATATCTAAATACGTGCAATCTGATTTGATACTATACAACATACAAATTACCTTATAATAATTTGTAGTATTTCTGAAACTTTCATAATTCCAATTTAAAATTCCAAAGTCATATTTATTAAGCATATTTCAAAACTGGAATGGGTTAGCTAACTAAAAAACCAAAATTTGCAGTTGGTGAAACATTCTTAAAAATAAAATAATTTCGTGAAAGCTTCCAAAGACATACATACATATAAGTCCTAAATTTATTGACACAATATTTTCCAGAAGAATTGTGAAGAAGTTCGTTTCCTCTTTTCAACATGCAGGTTTATAACCTATGTGGTTATTCTACAATAATTGTTATTGCCTTTCAAAATAAAAATCTGTTGAGAAACTTTTCGCTTCTGATGTCAATAATTATTAGTTTTAAATATATATAATAAGTAAACCGATATAATGAATATAATATTTTTATTCATCATAAGAACATCCCAGGAATATATGGTTTACCTAAAATACACAAACTGAATGGTCCCGAGTAAAAATGCTTCGACTTGAGTTCAAATAGGTTATGTCTTGAGTTCGTCTCCAAGACAATTATTTCTGAATGCGTCTCAAAACTGAGTCGAGACATAGGCCTTCGTCTTACTTTTATGGTCACGACAAGTAAAATGGCGTTTACTTGTCTGCAGTCGAGCCTTGTCTTGGCTAAGATGACGTTTACTTGATTCAAGACGAGCCTTGTATTGGCTGATATTATCGAACCTTTTTTTGGTTCATAAATGAGATTAAATTTGATGATTGAAAAATTTGTAATAATCAGATTAGTTATTTTTAATTTAAAAATTCAGAAGTAATGAGCCTGAACCAGTATATCCCTTAAAGATTTTCTTCAAAAAAATAAAAATTGTAACTTTCTAGAAGGATCTCCTAAGCCGTTATAAATACGTGAAAACAAACAACATTTTCGGTATCATCGTCAAACAAGTATAATACAAAAAACAAACAGCAAATAAGTTGATTTAATATATATATATCAATTTGTCATAAGGACAACATGTCTTCAAAACATAAATTGAAGTCTGGCTCTGTCTCAAAACTGAGACATGCTCAAGTCGAAATTTTCGACTTCAGCATGTCTTGATTGTGGGCAATTAAAGTCGAACTCAAGTCGAAAAATTTTTACTCGGGGTCCTATGCGTTCTGTTGTTTCTTTAATCAATTCTTCAACTTTTAAAATGGCAAAACTTTTTAATTAAATATTTAAAGAACCTTAAATAACTCCTAGAACACAAGTAAAAATTCTTTCGATTTCAAAAACATAATCACTAAACGAACTGTTCCTCTAGATAACATTATGGCTTCACTAGATGGTTCATCTTTAATTACAAATGTTTCAAAAGAATCAGTTGAAAATAGCGTTCTCAATATATAGATAAACATACAAAATTATACTGACTTACCAATAAATGAATTTGAAAAAGGAATAGAATTCATAATGACGAAAACAGTTTTTCGATTTAACAATGATTATTATAGACAGGTCCTTGGTACTATTATGGGCTCTCCAATGTCACCTATTTTGGCAGATTTATTCATGCAAGACTCAGAGAATACTGTTATCAATCATTTAGATTTTAATCTACACACATTTTTTAGATAGTTCAATGAAACTTTCATGATTTTACCACAAAACAAATTAAAGTACGTTTTATCAAAGCTTAACTTTCATCATTCAAGACTAAAATTCACTTATAAAATGAAAACTGATCACTTTTTACCTTATTTAAATGTTGAAGTCATAAAAACTAATGGTGGAACGATCATTACTGATTGGCATAGGAAGGGCACTTATTCAGGTAGATATATATAAATTTTCTTTCTGACCATCCAATTCAACATAAAATAGCTACTATTAAATATTTAGTTGTCACTGTGTATAAATTATCACATGAGTCTTTTCACTAAAGTAATGTTCATTTCATTGAAAATATTTTGTTTTTAGATAATTATCCTAAGAAATTTGTTTAAGTACATATTAAAGACCAATTGAAAACACTTCAAGAACAGAATACATCACAGTTAAATTTAGGAACAGTTAATAATGTTGAGTCTCAATTTTTCGTGTCTGCTCCTTTCTATGGTAGTTTATCGTTTGAAATAAAGAGAATTCTGAAAGATTTTAATATTAAAACAGTTTTTAGAGTTGATTTCAAATTTAACAGTTTCTTCAAATTTTAGACAAGAGTTAATTTGATTTCCAATTTTCTTAGACTCTCATTCTTAGTAGTTAAATACTCAATTGGATGAAATTATAAATTATATTAAACTTACATATTTTTTCCTATCCAACATTTTACTTCTAAATTATAGTTACACTACTGATATTTTATCCTCTGTACACCATCTCTTTATTTCTCGTTCTCAATGCCAAACGTTAAAATGGAGTAGAACGCAAGTTCTGCTCCGTAATTTAATAATGATTTTACTACTCTACAATTAATCAATTTTTACCATTTTTATAAAAGATCAATCGTAACGGAAAAATTTACAACAAAATTTTTTAACAAACGTCAGAAATGACATCCAGGTGACAAAACAATTGAATTATATTTTCTAACCTCACTTGTAACAAAATGTCAATTTTTTTTTCATGTCGTTTACCATTTTAAATAATTGATCTCATATATAATATATATCCAATATATACAAAATTCAGACGAAAAAACACCAACATCACATCAACAACATCGATTTACAATAAGTATACATATTTGCACTTGTGTAAGTGTAATAATGCATGCATCCAAGCATTATTATGCTTGTACAATAGGAACCCGCAGAATTTGTATGGTGAATGGTTCTTGGGTAAATTGTCTGAAACTTTGCTTCTTGATAGTTATTTCTGTGTAGATTAAAAGTCTCGAGAACCATTAGGTCCAGAAAATTCAAATTTTTGAAATACAGCCGCTAGAAGTTAAGGTTTTTATGCATGTCGCAGCAGAATAAGGTTGCATTACTGATTATATAAATCGGAATGGTGTGGATTGCACAATAGGGTGGTCCAAAATCATACTTGTTTCTGGAATTAAACTTAGCTTGTGGGATATATTAAGAATTAGTTTGGAAGTCTCTAATCAATCATTTCCATTAAATTACTTTAAATTTTGATACCCCTCCCCCCTTTTGGAGCACCAAAAAAGCCCCAAAAAACTGAAATTGTAATTTTTGCCCAAAGTTGACACATAAATGCTCTGTTTTTCCCTTTTTCGCCATAAATTATTTTTGTTTATCGAGTGGAATGGTTTTAAGTATTTTTCAACTAATTAACAATCGTTTAAACCATTTTTTTTGTTTAAAACATATTTTTTTGCACTTACTTATCGAAAGGTAGATTTTTTATGTTCCGATGGACAATTTGTCATCTTTAGGAATAATAATCTTTGTTTCAAACATATACTGTTTGCTTTAAAAATGTATTATTATTTAATTGTAACTTTTTTTTTAAAGAGGTACAAAACTCTGGATTTTTAAAATTTTGGTTAGCTTTGTTACTTATTATTAAATATCTACGTCATTTAGATACTAGTACCTTATTTTGTAATAAATTCTTTTTTTTTCAAAGTAAATTTTGTTTGTTTAAACAATTATTTTTGAAAATAAATGTTTGAAATTTCTGTTTTTCTGCAATTATTGTGGTAATTTGTCATTGTAAAGAGCACATTTTTTGGTCTGAACCATTATCGTATTATTAAATAAATTTATTAAATATTAATGTAACATTTTTTGGAAATTTTTATTTAAAAAACTGACTTTTTTCAATTCAATTAAGTATATCGCTTATTGTACAATATGTAAACGTAAAAAACAAATGCTTGAAATAACTAACATTTGTTCATAAAATGTTTTACATTGGTCATGAAATGTTTATTTTTTTAGTAAGACTTCATTCTATAAAAATTACATTTAATTTCGTCGTTCTGGAATTATTTTTATAATTTTTTCCTTTAAATAACCCTCGTAGACACACTTGTTTGTCATCTGAAAGCTCAAAGTAAGTTTCTTTTTGTTTATGTTGATCCTGAAGATTAGCTGTTAGTATTCTCAAAGGATTTAGAAACCTATATGACATCTATATGACATAGATATTCAATAATAAGCGGCAAAGCATACTAAATTTTAAAAAAACTCGAGTTCTATACCGCTTTTTAAGAAAAAGTTATAATTAAATAAGAATAAATTGTTTAAATAAATACTAAATGCTTGAAACAAAGATCATTATTCCTAAAAATGATCAATTGTCCAATGAATATGTGTCAATTTTGGGCAAAAATGTCAATTTCAGTTTTTTGAGGCATTTTTGAGGATCCACAAGGAAGGCGGGGGCATCAAAATTTTAAGTAATTTAATGGAAATAATTGATTAAAGACTGCCCAACAAATTCTTAATATCTCCTAAAAGCAAAGTTTAAATACAGAAAGCTGAATCCCATTTTTCCCAAAACCAAAATTTCCCCATGTTAATCTTATACTTTAGAAAATGGGGGGGGGGGGGGGGGGGGGGGGGGGTATGCCCTCTAACCCCTAAAAAATTCAACAAGTATGATTTTGGACCACCCTATTGTGCAAGCCACACCATTCCGATGTATGTGATCAGCATTGCATATGGGCATAACAGCATAGATAGGGCAATATGGGAGGACCGTATAAAAAACAAAGATATAGAGGGTGCCTGGACAATGTTACGAGATATCCTTGTTAGATGTACGATCGAAGTGTGTGGTACCGCAGTTGTAGGAAGAATGTCTGGTGATGCGTGGTGAAATGATGAAATTCAGGCTGCCTAAAAAGCAAAAAGAGAAGCGTACAAGAGAACTTTGAACATCACATGTCTTAGCAATGAGGAAATAAATAGACGTAGAAATGATTATAGACGCGAAAACAGGATACTTAAACGATTAGTTAAAGAAAGTAAAGATACAATTAGAGCAGAAGAAGAGATAAAAATACAAAACGACTTTGAAGAAAGCAGGAAACTACTTTGTAAAAAAATGAAAGGAAACAAAAGTACAGAAATTGTCAATATGAGAAATAGTGGGGGAAAATGGTATATAATGCAGACGGAATACTAGAGGCTTTTAGAGACTATTATAGGAGACAATTTGGAGATGAAGCTATAGGACACCATAACTGCGATGTTGAACACGATGCGATGGAAAACTCAATTGAAAAAGTCTGTGTCACTGAGCGGCAAATAGTTAATAAAAACAGTGTCAGTAGAGTGAATGATTCCCGAAACAAAAGACCTTGGCCACTAATGGACCCAAGTGAGGAACCTTACATAACGACTTCGTGAGGTTCTTCGCTTGGGGTGATTTCTAGAGAGATTGATCAGCAACCTGGGTCAGAGCAGTGTTTGCGGAACGAACGTGTTATTTACTTAAATAGCACGAGAATTCTGGATCAATCTGAAAAATCTCTATCCCTTTCATACACTACTCCTTCCCCCTACCGGGTGAGTCACGCCTACCCCCAAAGGGAAATGGCTTAATGGTGTAATAATAATGATAATAATAATAATTGCAGCCTTATTCTGCTGCGAAATGCATAAAAACCTTAACTTCAAACGGCTATATTTCGAAAACATGAATTTTCTGGACTTAATGCTCCTCGAGAATTTTAAGCTACACAGTGAGAACCAGCAAAAAGCAAAGTTTCAGACAATTTAGCCAAGCACCATTTACCATACAAATTCTGCGGGGTCCTTTGTATCGTGAATACTTTTATAAGTTCTTGTTTTAATCGTAATAAACCAAATGTTTACTAAAGAAAATCATTTTGAAATAATATTTTATTTAAATTTACTTTTTTCGCAGGTGCCCTAAGCGTGGAGAACAAAGCATTGATATAGCTGTCCCATTATCATTTTCGAAGAGGCGGCAGAGGGGACTATCTGCGAGCCCGACCTTATGTCTGTTATATTGAGGGTTTCACGACCTATGAACGTTTCTGTTAGGACCCTGACTTTGTTCCTACTCAGCTGAAGTATTTATTTATGTCGATTAGGGTATGAAGTGAAACCCATGAGTGTTTGGGGCTGTCTGCAGCCAGTGGCCAGCCTCCACTCCTTCCATTCAGAGCCATTATAGCAGCTCTGTTTTCTTAGCACATACGCGTGTTTCTTTTTTTTGCCATAATTCTGTGCCTTATAGATTCCCCGAAGCGTGTCCGTAATCTCAGATTATAGGACTGTGATGTATGAACCCATCGGGATTGTAAAACACATTCCACTCATTCTATGATGTAAACCGGCTCTTGTTTTTTCCTTGTTTTTGAAGTTATCTGTAAACCAGTTGTCCTCATCAATAGGCAGGTGTACCTCGCTTTAACCCATTATCCTCTTACGGTTAGGGTTACAAAGTACTTCTTACCGAAAAGATGGCGAATGGGCGTTTTTTCCCTGTGCATGCCATTTACTATAATTTATCACCAAGCTGTCTTCACAGCCACGAACTTGAGGGTGAGATGGAGGGGCTCTCGCCCACTTAAGGCCATGTGACGAGTGGGTCACGTGACCAGATTCCTACCTTACTGCCTCTTTTTTTATTTCCCAACTTATTTTCACACCAAGTGCCCCATAGAGTTGAAAATTTGCGATAATAAAGAAGAAGCACTAAGAACTGTAGGTATGGTCCTAAATTTGCATGATTATAAAAAAAAGTTTTGTTGTAAATAATTTTTTTTTGCTTTTTTTTATATTTATTAAAATTTAGGATCAGACCCACCTTTCTCAATGCTCATATTTATTATCCTAAATTTTAAACTAGATGTGGCGCTTCGTGTAAAAATAAGTTGGGTAATAAAAAAAGTGGAGATGAGGTAGGAATCTGGTCACGTGATCCACTAGTCACATGGCCTTGAGGCCCCCGTTGCGACTGTCGCCCGTTTCTCTGATTTCCGGTTGTTGCTCTTCGAATATCGATACACTTTTGTTTTCTTATCTGGTGAATACGACTGCGCCCGGCTGACTCAGATTGACCGTAACTCCGGTTTTGTTGCAGTAGGAATCCATTATCACCAGTGCTTGCTGCATAAGCCTGAAGACAGCATCCTGATTCCAGCCGCGTAAGATAACTGGTAAATCGTCCGCGTATCGTATAAGCTATTAGCTTTGACTCATGAGTAGATGAAGCAGTTTATCCACTTTAAAGCACCACAGCAAAGGCGATAAGACGCCTATATGCGGACATACCATATCAACAGTTTCACATAAAGTGGTATCACCCATAATCATCGATAGGACCATTCGACGACTGCTTTTGGCGAACCATGTATTATCATAACCACCCTGATCACCTCTCTAGATGTGTAGTTCAAGGCTCCTTCAAAGTCAATAACAGTTTCAATCGCTAAGCCATTCTGCTTCAATCGTCCTTCGATTAGCTTTACTATTCCGCTAAAGGCCATCTTGGTTCACTGATCAGCTCTGAGGCGATATAATCCTTCTAAAGTAACTTACGCAATAAGACCTTTTTGTTGACATATCTATTCACAATTCTTTGCCACGATTTTAGTAGAACATACGTGAGGCTGATTTGACGGAAATCCTTGGGTGAGGTATAGCCTGCAGAGTTATTACATAAACTGCAGGTTTTCTGAATCAAGACTACGCCTCCTTTTCCCCAGACCAAATAAAGCCCATAAAATGTATCTTGATCATATGAGCCAAGTTTCTCTCATCCGACACTGAGTGTCCTTCGTCGGGAAATTTTAGAGTACCGAAAATTCCCCTTTCTGAATATCTTGTCAAAATTTGTTTCAGCTTTCTTGCTCGGCCTTACTTCTTACACCCCTGTATTCATACTTGATCGTCGTAAATTTAATCCCTAGATCATCCGTTTTGCGAGTCCTTGCACGTCTAAACCTCTCTCTCTGGTTTTCATGCGGAGTTCTTCGAGTTTTCCGTGCCACCAATTTATTTAATCAGTCAATCATTTGTTTTCCCTGGTCGAGTAATGAAACTTAGGGATATTTCCCGGGTTTAGAATATCTGAATCGGTATTATTTCGTTATAGTAGGATACATCTCAATCATATATAAACAAAAATTAGGTATAGAAATAAAAATTACTTTCGATAATGATCAATAAGCGTCATATTGTTATAAATGATCGAAATCTTGAACAAATAAGAAATTTGTGATTTTTTATCTGCGCAGTGGGGTCTCAGTCTTCTACAATTCTCTGATTCAATGTTTTCACATATGAAGTCGAAATCGGGAGTATTTTAAAGCTTAAAATCCAGAATTGGAAAATCTTAATGCATTAAATCATTCTCTAAATATTTTAATGTCTTGACTCAATAACACATTTCTTGTTAATTTTGTAATTTTTCAAGTTTCTAGCAATAGTGGTATTTGATGCTTCGCACGTTAAACTGAAATAACAATTTTTCGAATATTTGACTATTATCAAATGGAAAATTGCAACCTTTAATCATGAAAAATCGTATTCTACTTATACATAATGCGTAATCGTATACTTATTATTCTTTTTGATGATATATGCGTATATTTGCGTCTTTTATAATGTAGACAAGTAATTATTCAATATACAATACTGCTAGTATTTATGAATCTGAAAAAACGTAAAAACTGATAATTATTTTTATAGGACTTCTTCAAAACTTGTCAGGATATGTCTTATTTTTATCGTGAGAAGCCTCATCGGATTTTTGTCACGTTTTCCGTTAAAGGTACAAAGGCTTTATCCGAAGTACACTAAAAAACTAATAGGAAAGCATGCTATCCCGTCTGAAAAAGTGGGGTAACGATGTTTCGAAAATCTCGCAATCATCGTTGTTGAAAAGCTGATTGGCTTTTCATTGTACAGAACTTTTTAAGGAAACCAATAAGTTTCTGTGAATTAAAACTAAATAAAAGTTACGAGTTATACGTGAAGCGGAAGAAGTAAGACAAGCATACAAAGAACTAAATTTTAATAAACAATTACGACGTAACCTATTTTTGTATGAATTAAGCATTCGTTTCTCTTCTTAAATTTATTGGGATAATCAATGCGTTTTTTTGTCAAATTTATAGATCAAATTAAAAATTAAGTCATTTTGAATTTCACGATAGACCTTAATAAAAAAAAAGTCATCGAAAATTTTTTGCGAATTAGGAAACATTTTAGAGTTTTAAATACTCTTTTGCGATTAAATGGAAACTTTTCAATTGTTTAATAAATTATTGATATTAACATACAGGCTTTATGTAAGCGGTTTTTGTTGGAAAATAGTATTCTTTCAAAATAATTTTAACTTCAAAGCTTGCACTTTTTCGGATTGGTTTAGTCTTTTTGTAGGAAATTGGAATTTTTCTCAAAAAATAATTAGACTTCAAAGATGAGTCATTAGTTTCGCAGAAAATTTTGATTGCGCTGTTGTTTCAAATCAAAAATTCCTTTTTTTAGACAAAAATTATTATAATCTAAACAAGGTTTATAATCTTTTAACAACTTTGGATTAATGCACCACGCGTCTTTTTGTACAAAAGTTTAATTTGGTTATTTTTAATGTCATGTTTCTCGATTAAAACATGATCTGCGCATCTTATGAAAATATGACTAATAACACACTTTTTTTTATGTTTATTTCTTTTCGTATCTTGCATAGCTGGACCACAAAATAGAATTTTGGATTATTTTTTGTGCCATCAAAATTTGAATTTTTGATTTTTCTAAAAATTGCGACATGATTCTTCTATATGTGCTTTTTCGGCTTGAAATCGCCATTTTCGACTGATTTGAAAAAATTTTTAAATCTATAACTCTAAGAATGTTCTTTTTACAGAAAAAAGTTATAACGATAAATTGTTCGGATTTTTAATTTCTACCAGGTGACAAAAATTCGAACTAGAAAGAATAGGGACAATTTTAAAGACGCATTTTAATTTGTGCATAAAAGTGTTTTAACCATTTTTTGTAGAGTTTAAAGTATTTATTGGGTAACGAAAATAAGTCTTTATCGGAAAAAAGTGTTTTAGATGGAATGTACATATTATACAGTGAAAACCTACACTTTTTGACATAAATATTTTTCTAAAAAAAAGCAATTATTGTTCGCCTTACTGTGATTTTCAAAAGATTATAAACTTAAACAGAATTATTTTAGAAGCAGACATGAATTCAAAGTAAATTTTCATTAATTTACACATGACATATTGACTGTTTAAAAATCAGATCTAAAAGTTAAGTTAGAATTCATATTTAAATTTCAAAACTCAAAAAATTGAAAAATTAACCTTAAAAAGTACTTCGTGGCTGATTTTTATTTTTGTTGGAAAAGACCTCTATTTTCATCAGAAAACATATTCCATACAAAAACATTGAGCGTGGTCATCAATTGGTTTAACATTTTTTTAAACCCACCGTGATACTGAATAAAAATGATGAGATATCCTAAAACATTTCTAATATTCAAAGAATCATAGGGTATAATAGTGTTTCTCATCGGGAACGGGTGGTTTGAAACGGATGTAATTTGAATAAAAGAATTGACCTTAATATTTTGAACAACTTGAGATTTTGTTAGCGCTTTTCGTCGGAATCTGGTTTTCGTTAAGGAAAATTCAATAGTTTAATTTTCTATAAAAAATATTATATATTAATTCTAAAGTTGAGATGTCAATTTTTATTCGTTATCCAGAATATTTTCCTCACTTTTTTTTGTATTATTTATGTAATATAGCTAGTACTAAGAAATACAAACGTTTTTCATTAATATTCATTTTATATTTTAATATAAATGCATCGTAAGGCAAAAAGAATATTCGCGCACGTGTTTCTTTTTTTAATAAAAAAATATTATTGCATATTATTCATTGACAA
Source organism: Belonocnema kinseyi (assembly GCF_010883055.1). Lineage (NCBI taxonomy): Eukaryota > Metazoa > Arthropoda > Insecta > Hymenoptera > Cynipidae > Belonocnema > Belonocnema kinseyi. The sequence goes on along the minus strand of NC_046657.1, from coordinate 120,331,275 downwards.
TCCATGCACAATTGAATAATAAATGTATATATGATTAAAAATTTGTCATTAGGACAACCGCAGGATTTCGCCGGGAGCGGGTGCTAATCTGAAAATTTGCACCCGCTTCCAGCGAAATCGCGGTACAATTTCAGCCATAACCACGTCTCACAACCTGAGATAGGTGGTTACAGTCTGTAAAGGAATCAATACGACGATCCAGCAAAAGCCTCGTGGACCCTAAGAACACGGAGCGACCCAAGGACAACCGCCTTCTGCATTTTTCCTGCAAGTGTTCTAGCATATTGTTGACACGCAGGGATGCTTTTCAGGTTATTAGCAAGTGAAAGCTTGGCACCTCCAAGATCGCCGATGATAAGGACGATCAGTTTAACAGAATATTCCGGGTACAATCGTTGCAACTCCCTTATAAGGT
>NC_046657.1:120328403-120330760 GCF_010883055.1 Belonocnema kinseyi | reverse complement strand
GGTATGTGTTTAACAAGCTTAATCTTTTATCTCCAATTTGTTTACACAGAAAAATATACGTATGTTTTTTCAGAACTACAGTAATTTATCATTTGCAGTAGTAGTACAATTAAGTTAACTATTTCCTAACTGCATACTCTGTCCTACGGTTCAGTTGGCAAATTGCGAACCACATTCACCGCTAGTGGATAATCCGTGCTTGGCAGTATTTCACGAATAAACGCAATGACAAAAGTTTTGCACAGTTTGTCCTTTTATCAAGCGTTTTTACCTCTACATTCCGAAAGAGTTGATATTATCAGACATTCGAATTTAATAATCATGGCGCTATTCTGTTCCAGCCTAGACCGCCACGAGTCTATAGTGGCGCAATCTCAAATTTAATACTTATTTTTATAATTGAATCATTCCTGACATAAAAGCACTATATTAACAAATTCCAGATTTCTGTAAGAAAAATTGAATATAGCTCCTATGTGCTTTTTTGACGGAATATTTCCAAATGTTATTTATAAGAAAGAAAATGTCAATTGTAAATGTTTTAGAAGCAGGAGCCAACCTCAAAATTGAATTCTCATTTTACTCCATAAATATTAGAATTACATATTTTTTGAATCATTAGGGCCTATTCCTGCATTGAATCAAATTTTTATTCGAGGTGAAAAATTGTTTAGCTTCAATAGCTTTTATGTGAGAAGTTTTTTTTCAAATGCTGAGGTTAGAATACAAAAAACACCTTATACAAAAACTATTGTAATTGGCCAATGTTCTACTCCGAACAAAGATTTAATTGAAAAAAGGACTAAGCCCTGATTATCTAAAAAATAAGTAATTATAGTATTTATGGAGTAAAATGAGAAAATCCTGTTTTGAGGTTGGTCTTGATTCCAACGGCCTTACGTCGAAAAAAGAACTGGAAAACTTCAAACCTCGTAGACGCGAAACGAAAAGCATTCATACTGAATGGCGGCCTGGCAAACTAGGGAAATTCTAGTTTAGGAAATATGTAATTTTTATGTAGATGAATACTGGATACATATCATTCGAAAAGGAAAATTACTTTCCTAGAAATGCGTCTTTCCTAGATGTGCGTCAGATCAATCGATATTCAGTGATAAATGAAATTAACGAATCTGCGCTATGAGACAGCACTGACAACACAGGCAACTTTATTTCTTTTATTTCCTTTGATTTGAGCGCTGCTATAGCGACTACTGCTATAGCGACATTAGTGGGTCCAGGTAGAACTGCGTGGTGGATTTTTCTATCTAGTAGGTATAGATAGCTCCAACAGAGCGCCAATCTAATTCGGCACGAACAGACAGCCACGAATAATCCAGTAGTGGCAAGAGAATAATTCCAGTCTGGCAGGAATTATTTCCACACGGGGTTGATTTCGAAACCTTCAACACTGTTTTAAAACACCTACCATTGTTGAGCAAAACTCAACAGATCCGACATACTGCATACATCGACGATATAAATAAAAACAAAACTGAACCGTAATTATTTCCCTCGCAGAAAAAACTGAAGTTAAATTTTGTTGCATATAAAATGTCCCCTCCGTTAAAGTTTACATGCTATTTGGCGAAAGTTTTGCTTGAGATGGAATAAAAACTGTGTTTTTCTACGGTGCAGCAATGGGAAAACGGCAAATTATGAGTGAATTCGAGTTCTAAATCGGGACAACAGATTTAAAAGAACACAAAAAAATAAAACATATAAAAAACATATTTCGGCGAAAGTTCTACCGTGGCTAGGAGAATAATTCTGATCTCGTCTACTGCGTGACACTGAAGTGAGCAAATTTTGTTGAAACATGTAGAATCAGAAACAGAAAACACGAAAAAAATTGGCCTTACTGATATATTTCCTCCGAAATAAATTGGAATTCCCAGTTTCCTCCAATTTAATGAAATTAAACGAGGATAGAGTTCGACTTGGTTATGTCTTGAGTTCGTCTCCAAGACTTGATGCCTGGCTGCGTCTCAAAACTGAGTGGAGACATAGGCCTTCGTCTTACTTTTATGGCCACGACAAGTAAAACGGCGTTTACTTGACTTAAGTTGAGCCTTGCCTTGGAAAACACGACGTTTACTTGATTCAAGACGAGCCTTGTCTTGGCTGAGTTTATCGAAAATTATTGACTCATAAATGAGATTAAAATTGATGTTAGAAAATTTTTTAATTGTCAAATTCGTTATTTTTAATTTAAAATTTCAGAATCGGTGGGTCTGAATGAGTATATCCCTTAAAAATTTGTGTGGCAAGAAATGTATGAACAACGAGGCTCAAAGAAAGGCGTAGCCGGATGTCGGGAGAACCTGCTCATCGATAGATGTGTCTGCAAAGATGCA
>NC_046657.1:120326955-120328303 GCF_010883055.1 Belonocnema kinseyi | reverse complement strand
TATTAAGAGGGATGAAGAACTATTCCGCACCGGGACCAGATTGTATCAAAACCTTCTGGTGGAAGAAGTTTTCTTCAACCCATCAGCATTTGGCCCGTATTAGGCGTAATAAGCAACTTAGCTGACCCGAAGAATTACAGGCCAATAACTTGTCTGAACACACTTTATAAGATATTCACAGCTATCCTAAATTATAAGATTGTTCGGGCAATTGAACCTGAGTGGCAAAAAATGTATGAACAACGAGGCCCAAAGAAAAGCGTAGCCGGATGTCGGGAGAACCTGCTCATCAATAGATGCGTCTGCAAAGATGCAGCATTCTACCAGTGTGACCTATCGATGGCCTGGATTGATTATCGGAAAGCTTTCGAATCGACATCCCATAGACTTATCATCTGTCTTTTGGAAATCTTAAAGGTTCATCCGCAAATAGTTGGGTGCATAGAGAGATTGATGCCGCTTTGGAAAACCATATTTACCATCTCATCTGGCAAAAATCGTGTGACAACTAAGAAGGTCACGTTTCAGAGAGGTGTCTTTCAGGGCGACACCATGAGCCCACTCCTCTTTTGCCTTACATTATTGCCACTATCTCTAGCACTGCGCCATTCCGACGGGTAGTTGTGCGGCAAACATGCAGATCGAAAGTACAAGTTCACTCATGTATTTTACATGGACGATCTTAAGATCTATGCTAAAAACAGAGGGCAACTGCATCTAGCTCTGGGGATTGTCGAACGATATACTAAGGAAATTGGAATGGAATGGACGCATCCCTGCGTCTCAACAATATGCTAGAACACTTGCGGGAAAAATGCAGGAGGCGGTTGTGCTTGGGTCGCTCCGTGTTCTTAGTGTGTACGAGGCTTTTGCTGGATCGTCGTATTGATTCCTTTACAGGCTGTAACCACCTATCTCACGGTCGTGAGACGTGGTTGTGGCTGAAATTTTACCGTGATTTCGCTGGAAGCAGGTGCAATTTTCCAGATTAGCACCCGCTTCCGGCGAAACCCTGCGGTTGTCCTTATTTAATTATATATATATTGGGCATTCTCTGTTAAATCAGTCACTCCCCCCTCATACTTTAATTTTCAAGATAAATTAAGGTTATTGTGCTTAAAATTCTCGTTGAAGCTTGTATTTTTCATGCCGTATGGCCTTTTGTAATTATTCCAAATTGCGGAACTGTCATGGCTGTCTCAATGTCATGGCTGCCATATTGGATCCGCCATCTTGAAATTTCGAAAAACTATTAATAGATTCATAATCAGCGACCCCAAAAACCCCTATACTCATACCAATCTCGTTCTGTTGACAGAGAATGCGACATACATACATATATATGTAT
>NC_046657.1:120321077-120326855 GCF_010883055.1 Belonocnema kinseyi | reverse complement strand
TTTAAAAATATACAGGATTCTTTAACTATTAACAAAGATTAGCTTTTACGACTGTTAGAATGACCCTGTTTGTTAGGGCAGGTATACGCTCGAAGTTATAAACCGCACGTGTTGGAGTCATAAAAATTCGACTCAAGAGATAAATGTATGTCTTTAAGGCATAAAAACTTGTCTTCCAGACATAAATTGAAGTCTGGCTCCATCTCAAAAATGAGACATGCTCAATTAGAAATTTTCTACTTCAGTATGTCTTGATTGAGGGCAATTGAAGTCGAACTCAAGTCGAAACATTTTTACTCGGGCGCTACATCTCAAATAAAAATGGAGCGGTTATAAGGGCGAAATATTATCCTGGCAAGGTTCAAAATCAGAAATTATCTTCGATTAATTTAAAGTTTATCAAGCAAGGTTAATTTTCGTTACGGTGAATCTGTCACCTGAAATCGATGTTAACTTTATCTTTCGTTTTTTCTGTACTATATAGGGGCCTATTCTAAAAACAGACCGATTAGAAAAATAGGTTAGATGAAATGGGATTTAGAACACAAATCGCAGATTATAATTATAAATTGACATTTGCAAATGCAAATATATAATATAATTGACATAATTTATGTACTTGTTTTATAAACTGTGTAGGTGAACCTTCAAGAATTACGTCACGCTTCGATCAAACAATTTTTGCCCTCTCGTCACCCCATCCTGCTTTTTCTATAGTAATTGTATGTAAAATATTATAAAATATTATAGGCGTCACACCAAGTCACACTACATCGACCCCCCTCCCCCGTCCCCAGACACATGTTATCCAAACTTGTTGTCGAATATTGCTGTATTGAATGAGGATCTAAAAGGTGCAAGAAGCCCAAAGTTATTGCATGTGTAGATAATGTACTAAAAAACCAAAAAAGAATCTGCCCACTGCGCGGGCACATTCTTATCGCGCGCGGCTCACTTCGCTGGCAATTTCTGCAAAGTTATTTTTAAACTAAATATCAAAGGATCGAAAGCTGTTATTTGGTGATTGTGAATTCTCTGTTGTTAAAGTTCTTTCGGCTTTAAGGAACACATTCCCATCAATCATCTCGTACGATGCACTCGATTTTGTCGAAAATGCGATCTTTTCTATATTATGTTCAACGTTATTATATCAAATGTATATTACATGTATTTCTTTGCGTACCTCGGTCTGGGGGTTATTCAGATATTGCAAAAAAGTACTAATTTTATTGTTAACGATTAATTTAATATTTGTTCCTTATTCTGGTTTAAATTTTATTATGAGCTACCCTGAAAATTGTATATCATTTCCATAAACTTATATTATTACAATTCATAATATACTTCGGTATTCGAACAAAAGTATTCTCATTGTCTTATTTTTAAAGTTATAAATAGTGCGCGTCCTATTAAGAAAAATTTTTATCAAATATTTTATTACAGCTTGTGACGTTTTTCCATTAATTTAATTTTTTAAATTTTCAATGTTATTTCATACAATTTAACAAAAAAACGCATCTTAGTGTCAAGTGATTTTAAACAAAATTATAGATATAATTTAGGCGAACAATTTTATTAAATAAAATGTTATTCCAGCTTGTGTCCTTTTTCAAAAAGGCATTTTTTTATTTTTAGTATATTTTTATAACAAATATTTATAATGACACTTCAGCCTTTTTTTTAAATGTGTTATCCGTTCTGTCGTTTTTGCAAAAAATTAAGTTGCTATTTTTAAACTTATTTTTTTCAATTAAATAAAAATCTATTTTTCTGATCTAAAAAATATCATTAAAAATATGTAGAATCCTTTTGTGTAAATAATTTTTATCTATTAATTTTTATTCCTGCCTTGTGTCGTTTTCAAAGAAATCTAATTTGTGATTTTTAATGTTATTTTTCACATGTTGTCTCTTTCTGGGTAAACAATATTTGTGTCTTAATTTTCTTTCGTGCCTCGCGTCGATTTAAAAAAATAATAATTAGTGATTTTTAATGTTATTTCTCACGATTCAAAAAAATAAAAAAAACTCCGCGTCATATCAAAGAACTATTGAGTATAAATTTGTAGCTCTTTCTGGAATAGCAACTTTTTTTATTGATTTTCTTCATAGCCTCTCCTTCACCTTTTTTCGTATCTTGCATCATTTTACCACAAAATGGAATTTTTTATGTTTCCTTTTTTTTCGAATTCAAATTTTGAATTTTTCAGAAAAAAATCAAAAAGCGGTTATAATAATATTCTAGGGCTTTCACAAAGAAATGTTTCTCTTCTGTTGTCTTTTGTTGTTTCGTAGCTGGCTAACGAACTTATCTTTTTTTAGGGCTTGCAAAAGTGTGCTAAAGCTCAACCCAATCTGGACATTTTTTAGAACGTTATCGGGCCTGCAGACTACAGAATGCATACTACAGACAGTATTCTTGTTGAAAACTGTTTTTTTGTCTGGCTCAGGGAGTCTCAGAACGTGGAAGTATGATGAAAGCCGACTAAGTCAAATTTTTAATAAAACCAGTACCTTCCAATTAGGATGAGAATATGAAAAATATAATATGTACATTAGATTTGTATGCTTAATTTGTATTATTAATATTTTCCACAATTGTCCTCTATTGCTTTAATACTTACGAAGATGTTAGAAATCGTCATTTACTCCCCTAAATCCTTCCCACTTTGACCTAAAAACAGAAGACCGGGATCCTGTGGACGCTACCGTTGTGTTCAGACACCACACAGAAAATTAAGTTTTCAATATTAATTCGAGAACATGCGACGACTTCGGTGTTGTCTGCTGGCCACAAACACTTCATATTTTGTAAGCTTAATGTAGAGGATGCAGTCTCAGCATGAAGTAAATAACACCTCTAATAAAAATACATTATATGTACCGAAATAAAGCATTATACATTTAATACAATAAGGCCTTAAAAGTTTTTATAAACAGGAAATAATATTTTTCAAAAAATAACTTTTCAATTCGGCCCCTGATGAATTTTACAGGAAAAAACTGGCAACATGTGGAAAGTAGTCCAGGTAAAATTATTGGCATGGAATTACACCTCGAAATCTGCGTATGTGGAAATGCAGATGAAATTTTAGAACAGTCTAGGTGGATGTCTACGTCGGTGTCTGTCTACTATGTAGTTCTTTTTGTATGTGAACATGAGACTGCAAAAGATGCAGAATCCTTGAAACACAAGAGAACAAGCGAAAAGGTACATTTTAAGACAAAAAACGCAAAATATGAAAAAAAGAATCAAGAAAAGTTGAACGTTGCTTTTTGTAAGCCCTGAAAGATTATCAAAACTTTGAATTTTCTTGAAAAATCGAAAATTTTAATTTTGATCGTGCGAAAAGTGCCGAGAAATTAAAGTTATATTTTGAGGTCAAACTAGGCAAGATACGTAAAAGGATAAATTGAATAAAATGTGCACCCAAAAAAAGATCCACAAATTCGTTAACTACGACTTTTTGATTTTACGCATATTTTTCGTTTCATTCGTAAAAAAACGAATTTAAAAAGAGAAAAATTAAATTTTTGGACAAACGACACAAGCTACGAAATAAATAAATAAAAAAAGTTGTTCACCCAAAAAAGAGATAAAAATTTGTTATGAAGCATTTTTTGATAAGATGCGCAGTTTTTGTTGTAATCGTGAAAATTTACATAACAAATAAACAAATTAAATTTTTAGACGAAAAGGCACAAGGTACAATAAAACTTTTAATAACTAAATGGTTTTTAAGTTAGGTTTAGAAATTTACTCGTAATCTTTTTTTCTCACGTAACACGTGATGAAAATGTATTCGTTAAAGTCGAAGGAGCTTTAACAAAAAAGAATTCACTATCACTAAATTTTATGTGGATTTCTACGTGGATATTTAAATGGTATTCTACCGGATTTTTTTATACTTCGCTCCTTATTTCGAATCACCACTAGAATTTCAATTGGGTTTCTGGGTTTTCCTCGTAAATTTCCACGTGTATTTTAAACTGTACTTTCATGGGAATATTGTCACTAGCATGTTATAGAGGCCTTTTTTTACATAAGAATGCTATAAGGGTCTAATTGAATTTACGTTTAGGTCTCTGTGCGCATACTCAGTTGTATCAAGTTGAACATCTGATGAGGCATGAAGTCACGCACTTCCTGATCATGGCTGTACACATGCATTGCTGCATAGTCAGTACCAGTACGCAATGAACGCATGCGCACTGATATGCGCACTACACTCATCATCTGACTCCGCCTGACAAAGTTTGGAATATTTATCACCGTTCTCAGTATTTTTTGTCACGTCTACACCAGGCCCCCAAGCTTTAATGCAAACGGTAACGTCAGTAGAGTTTGAAAGTTGGTAACTTACGTCAGGAATGCCATGAACTTACGGGTTAATTACATAAAATATTAATTTTCACAATTTACGCTAATTTATGTTTTCACTGCAATAAATATAAACTTTCGAGCTAAAATGCTCAAATGGTTTTCAACAAAATACGTTGATTTTAAGTAACTTAGAAAATGTTCTCAAATTATTTACTAGCTATTAGCTAGCTACTTTACTTTATTTAATTGAAAAAAGGGCAGAATATCTATTGTATAAAGAGTAATGGCAAATAGTGTAAAATTTTGATATCTTTCAGTAATTACAATAACACGGGAAATAATTTAAAAATTTGAATGTTCTTAAGGTTATTTTAGGCGAAATTCTGCATAGTGCTTGCCTTCAGTGTTGAAAATTCTCGGGTCAGACTAGCTTCAGGTTAAGATATTTTCTAGACTGTCTAATATACGGTCTTTTCGGGCCCTCACCCATCATGATGAAAGATTTGTCTAATTGTCTAACGCAAATATTTTCTCGCAAATTAAAAAAAAAATCAAAAGTTGTAAAAAGTACCAAAATGAAAAGTAAGTACTAAAGAATGCATTTTTTCCTTGGCGTATCTAGTCAGTCTTTGCAGGCCCTGTTACCGTTCATTTGACAAAGGCCCCTCCAACACAGCTGCACAATTAGGTAATTTGAACCTACAAAAATCGCATAAAGCACAGCTTACACTATGATAAAGCTTAATTTACTGCACTCAAGACATGTCCCCATTTGTTTACATACAAAAATTAGTTTGCAAAATATTCATCGAAAAAAGATAAAAAATGTGGTTTTTGAGCCACTCTGTCCTTGTGTGCATTTAGATTATGATACTAGGCAGTCTGATAAGTACCTGAAAATTCTAAGAGATGGCATTAGTATTCACTAATGTGAACCATTTTCGTCGAGCTTGATCCTTCAAATGACGCCTGTCAAAACTTCAGCCATTTATGTTTACGCATTTGCAAGTTACAATACTGAGAAGCGACTGACCTCCGAGTTTTTTTTAATACGGAAAAATGTGAGTTTCGAGTTTTGCTCAAACACTACTATCTTCGCAATAAAACGATATCCGAGACGAAGGCCAAGCTGGATAAGTATTACCCGGACTCTGCACCGTCGATTGGAACGATTCATAAGTTGTTTACCGAGTTTCGTTGTGGCCGTACGAGCACAGTTGATGCTGAATGATCTGGGCGCCCAAAAGAGGTCACTACACCAGAAAATGTTGAAAAAATCCATGATATGATGTTGAATGATCCCAAAGTGAAATTGACAGAGGTAGCTAATGCTGTAGGCATATCATTCGAACATGTGGTCAATATCGTGCATTCAGTTTTGGGCATGAAGAAGCTCTGCGCGCGATGGGTGCCGCGTTTGCTCACAGTGGACCAAAAACGAATTCGTGTGACAAC
>NC_046657.1:120314949-120320977 GCF_010883055.1 Belonocnema kinseyi | reverse complement strand
GTCCAAAAACGCAACAATGGGTCGGAAAGGTTATGGCCTCCGTATTTTGGGATGCACAGGGCATAATATTCGTGGACTATCTTGAAAAAGGTAAAACCATAAGCGGAGCATACTATTCATCATTATTGGACTGATTGAAAATCGAAATCGCCGAAAAACGACCGCATTTGAAGAAGAAAAAACCGCCTTATCATCACGACAATGCGCCTGTTCATTCATGCTTAGTTGCACAAGCAAAATTGCATGAAATCGGCTTCGAATTGGTTCTTTAGCCACCGTATTCACCAGACCGGGCCCCCAGCGACTATTATTTGTTCCCTAACCTGAAGGGATGGTTCACCGGTAAGCGTTTTTACTCAAATGAGGAGCTCATAGCTGAAACTGAGGCGTATTTTGGAGACCTTACGATCGATTACTTTTCGGACGGTATCAAAAAGTTAGAAAGTCGTTGAACTCGCTGTATCGACCTAAAAGGAGAGTATGTTGAAAAATAAAACCGACTTTGGCCAAAAAAACGTCTCCGTGTTTCATTTTTCAGGGACTTATCAGACTGCCTAGTATGTTTGAACTGATTTTTTTGAAATTTTGAATGGCGCTATAGAACAGACCGCGAAAAAAAGAGACTGAAGGAACAGTACGTAGAAGCGCTTTCTGAGGAAGGCGCTCCCCAATTTGAGGGACGCGTACTCGTTCACTACTTTCCAGAGTCCAGAAGGTACTGAACGTGTACGCCGCTGTTCTCGAAGATATTTTCTAAAATTTAATTTAATTTTCTAGACATTACAATTTATTTTCAAACCCTAGCATTGATAGTCACATAAAAGGTTCCGCATCCCATTTTCCGACGAAAATTCAAAATGTAATAATTGAATTACTAGAAAATAAGGTCTCAAAAGTAAAACTAATTTTAGCTAATCTCATGTTGCCCACCTTAGGTCTGCTAAGGAATGCACATGTGTGTCTGGCAGGAAAAGGAGTACTTATCTGTGTCGAATCGGTGTCCTGATCCGACTTGTGTGTCACTTGTGAACTTATGTGTATTTGACTTAAAAGAGTGTCGGACGCGTAGTTGAGGATCCGACATCATCCTCCCAAGCCTTCTTGGTAACAACATCTAACCGCTAAATTGACATATAAACCAGGATCTCATCCGACTGGTTAAAAGATCGATTCAGGGCTCATGATGTGCGGCAGTGGCGTAGCCAGGATTTTATAGTGGGAGGATTTTAAAGGGCTGAACAGAAAGTACGTTAATACTTACAGGGAAAAATTAGGATAATAAGCTACCTGGTGCGCAACCCGGTGCACCTGGGTCGTCGACTCACCATTTGGAATTGTTTTTATTATTCAAAAATAAATATTTTTAAAAATGTATTGTAGAGTACGTATTAAACTACCTGGTGCTCGATCCGGTGCACCCGGATCTTCAACTCATAATTTTGAGCTATTTTGGCTTTTGGAACAATGCAAATTTGGAAAAGTTCTTGTAGAATACGTGCTAAGCTACCTAGAGCGCGGTGCGGTGCACCCGAGTCGTCGACTCACTATTTAGTATTGTTTACGTTATGCAAAAAATTAAAATTTTTAAAAAGTCCTCGTACAAAACGTATCAAACTGCCTGGTGCTCTATCCGATGTACCTGGATCTTCGACTCAAAACTTTTAGTTATTTTGGCTATTTGAACCATTCAAATTTTAAAAACGTTCTTGAAGAATACGTGCTGAGCTACCTGGTGTGTGACCCGGTGCGTCCGGGTGGTGAATTTAATATTTAGAAACGTGCAGGCTAATTTTCTCTGATACTTACATGTTCTTAAGAATATTCGTTTGTGTCCTAAGCCAATTATTTCCAAGTGTCTTGCCATTCTTGAGCCATGCAAACTTCCTTCACGCGGGTTCTTATAAAAATGGCGCGAAGTACAATAAAATAAAATATTTATCTACCAATTCTTTCTAAAAAGTGAGGAAAACTTAGCATATTGTGTCCATCTTCGAAAATTTTTCCAAAGCGTTGCGACTGTTGTATTGGAAGACCCACAAGGGTAAAAGTAGTCATTTGAGTATATTGAGCAAAAATATATATTCGAATGGAAAACGGTTCAGCGCCCCTGACTGTTTACGTTTCGATTGTTATGAATAAAAATTTAATCACTCTGAGGAGTACATACACTGATGTTAAAATTGGTTTTCCCACATCGCCCCATGGGGGTGGAGGTGGGGTCAATTTCAAAATCTTAATTGGCAATAATATATATATGCATGGCCGTCAGTGAGCAGTTAAATAAATATGTCTGTTCTATTAAGTAAAATCCTAAAAATTTAGAAAATTCAAAGCGATAAAACGATTGTTATTTGTTATCCACTGTGACTTCTGCCGCCGACGTAAAAAGATCCAGATAATTCATTATGTATGCCTGAACCTAGGTATATTTATCTACTAACTTAGTGTAGAGTTAAGTAAGTAAAGTGAACTTGTAACTCCATAAAGTAAGCTTAATCGGCAAGGTGGTCCCGCACGCTCATGATCTTTTCGAGATTATTCAAAAACTAATTCCCGTTCCACTCTATCAGAGCAGGACATCTAGTCGCTGCTAACTAATCGCCGGGCATCTGGTCGTGTTAAAAGTAGTCTTCGGACATCTAATCGCCGGATAACTAGTAGCCGGGACATCTAGTCGCCAGGCGTATTCTGCAGCACTTTTAATCGCCAAAACGTCCTGTTAAAAATCATAACAAAATATACGGTACAATAAAATATATACACACACTATAATAAATAATATAGTAAGATACTAAAAACAGTCACATCAAAGCAAAAAAGCATTATTTTCCTCGTATAATCAAAAAATAAAATTATAGAAAAATTGTATTTTGGGCTTCACACAGTTTTTGCGTTCAGGGTTTACGTTTATTTTAACGGGACCCTTCTTAGATACCCGTTGAAAATGACTTCGCATCTTTTTTTTCTAATCGATCAACATTAACATGTGCCTCTGAAAATTTAAAAATAACGGAGAGTTTTAAATGGTTTTCGAAAAAATAAAAAAAAGAAGTACTTCTTACTTAAGTTTTGTCAAGAAAAATTTTGTCACTCTATAAGGAATGTTTAAGAAATAATTAGCACTTAATAACTCTTAATGTGGGCACCCCTAACCGTCCTGGATGTTGCCTAAAAAATTTCCCAAAACTAGCAGTTCTATGTCAAATGTATGCTAAAGTCGGCATTTTTTTTCAACATTAATTATTTTCATTCGATGCGTCGAAAGTTTCTAAGTATTTTTTAACTAATTTGAAATTTTTTAAACTAATAAATTCTATAAACAGCTTTTGTATGATAATTCATGAAAAGATACTATTTATTCTGCTAAATGATATAGTTAATGAAAATTATAAATAATAATTTTTATTTAACATATTTTGCAGTAGTTTAAAAAAGTTCTTTTGTCTAATTTTTTTCAATAAATCTTACAAATTTAGAGTTTTCTTAAATTAATGACTTACTTGACAAGTTTTAACGGTTATATTTTTTTAAGGATATTAAAAAATAATTAAAGCAATTTTCACTTGTTTACAAAAATTTTTTCTGTCTATCATGAAATTTTATTATTTTTAAGATTAGTAAGGGAATTGGTAAATATTAAAAGTTCTATTTTTTTGTGAAAGACAGTTTGAAATTATTTAAGCAATTAAAATCATCTTCTACTTTTAACAAGAAAAATTAAGAAAATTCCAGTTTCTTCTTACACTAGATCTTATATCTCACAATAGATCTTGTATCAATCAGTATTTCCTTATCCCTATGAAATTCATCTAAAAAATAACTATCCCTAACGGTCTCATATTTGGACGTAAATTTTATCTGCCAAAAATTATAAAAATTCAGTTCTTAAGATTAGACAATTGAAAAATAAAAGCATTGAAAATTCATTTTGTTTACAAAAACTTTTTCTGGGTGGTCGTTATTTTGGTAATTTTCAATTATGTATGCTCTTACTTCTGCCTATTTACTGTCTATGACATTTATCGAAGCCAAATATATTTTTTTTCAATCGAACATAAAATAAAATTCTTTTCCTTTGAGTCAGCAAAAATCTATATTCGTAAGATTTTTTTTCTAAAACTAGTATGAATATTAAAAAAAACTACTCAAATTTCATATTTTACATACATTTAATGTTAGAAACCTGTAACATTTCTTTTGACTATTAATAGTTATAATTAATTACTGAATCTCCTAATTAAAATTAGGGGAGTATTTTTTGATAAAAAAAACTTTCCCGATACCGCCCGAGTAAAAATGCTTCGACTTGAGGTCGACTTGGTTATGTCTTGAGTTCGTCTACAAGACATCGTTGTCTGGCTGCGTCACAAAACTGAGTCGAGGCATAGGCCTTCGTTTTACTTTTATGGCCACGGCAGGTAAAATGGCGTTTACTTATCTTAAGTCGAGCCTCGTCTTGGCTAAGACGACGTTTACTTGATTTAAGAAGAGCCTTGTTTTGGTTGAGATTATCGAACCTTTTTTGGCTCATAAATGAGATTAAAATGGATGAATGAAAAATTCGTAATTATTAAATTAGTTAATTTTAATTTAAAAATTCAGAATCGGAAGGCCTGAACGAGTACAACCCTTCAAAATTTTCTTCAAAAAAATAAAAGTTGTAACTTTCTAGAAGGATTTCCTAAGCCTTTAGAAATAAAAAAGATTAGGTTTTATGGCTGTTAGAAATAACCTTTTTGTTAGGGAAAGTATACAGTTGAAGTTATGAACCGCACGTGTTGGAGTCATAAAAATGCGACTCAAGAGATAAATGTATGTCTTCAAGACATCAAAACTTATATCCAAGACATAAATTGAAGTCTGGTTCCGTCTTAAAACTGAGAAATGCTCAAGTCGAACTTTTCGACTTCAGCATGTCTTGATTGGGGGCAATTCAAGTAGAACTCAAGTCGAAGCATTTTTATTCGGGCGCTGTAGAAAAAAAAAGATTTTTAGGAACTAGCGTTACATTTTTGTAATGTAAGAAATTTCAAAAAAGAATATAATCAATTGTTTTAGTTTCTAAAGCTTGTTATGTGTTTTTAATGATTTATAATATAACTTTTCTGTGACTAGAAGTGCTGGGGACTACGTCTGGCGACTAGATTTCTGGCGACTGGATGTTTCACGACTAGAAGTCCCGGTAGCTAGCTGTCCCAGCGGGTAGATGACCTGCGTCTAAATGTCCCGCGACTAGATGTACGGCTACTAGATATCACGTACCGCCTCTTCGTGGTCGCAGAACGCTCGATAAATTAATGTATTTTCAAATTTATGCCAATATTATTAAAAAGAATACCAAAGAGCTCTAATTTGTGAAAGTCATGATGTGATATATATGATATGATATACGAATTATTTTACTACCATAAGTTGTAAAATATATTTCAAATTCTTGCCGAGCATGCACTGCCACAATAAAAAAATAAATGAATAAAAATCGCTGGCTCTACAAAAATTAGGAAAAGAATTATTTATATCGTTGCAATTGTGAAGAAAGATACAAATTATCATGAAAATGTTTGGAAAAAAAGGTTAATTACTTTCAAGTTGGTATTAACGTTTTCTCAAATTTTAGTATTAATTAAGAAATCTAAGTGGACGTTAGCTAAAATCAAGAATTTTCAGATACCTTGAGTATACATGTTATATCGTGATAAGCTGAATGGACATTTACATTATCATAGAGAAGACTTGATGGCGGAATTAAGCAATAAAAATATAGGGCGTGCATGGAAAAAATCGTTACGCGAAATCTTTAGGATACATTATAATAGGTTACATTAGATAACTTTAGTGCTATGGGAATTAGATGACCCTACCATTGAGCCGTAATTTACGTCTGGTGCAGTAGTGAGTCAGTGGTCTTGCGAACGTCCAGCTAAATCTTGGTGGACCAGTGCTGGCGCAGTACTGGGGGGATTGGCCACACCAGCTTCTAGCCAATACTTGGCGAACGAGTACTGGAGCAGTAGTGGAGGTATTGGAG
>NC_046657.1:120309864-120314849 GCF_010883055.1 Belonocnema kinseyi | reverse complement strand
TTTCATTCAATGCGTCGAAAGTTTTAAAGTATTTTTTAACTAATTTGAAATTGTTTTAAAATGTAATAAATTCTAGAAACAGATTTGTATGATAATTCATGAAAAGATACTATTTATTGCGTTTAATGATTTAAATTTAAATGATATTTAAGAGAGTTGGAGAGCTTATAAAAGTCCACGTCGAACGGTGCCTAATAGATATATATTTGCGGTTCGGAAGAGAAGGCAGATCGTGAGAAGTTTAAAAAAAATTGAAGATTTCCTTAAATTTTGTACCTCGAATTCAACTTTTAGCATAACCTCGGAAAATTGTGGCAAAAATCTGAAAATTAAATGGCATAGAGCCTAAAATATTATCTTTAATTCAAGCCGCAAAAACATAAACGAATCTTCATTGGTTTCCGAGATATGATTAAAAATGTTCAATCGTATCTGAGGAGCTTTTTTTTATTCATACGGAAAAGAAAGCTAATCTATCCTTTAAGCGATATTATAGCTCTCACATCTTATGCAGTCCTCTTCTTGTTATAAATTTAAACGAGCGTCAGCTTAACTCTGTTTAATCTTCATGTATAGTGACGCGCCAGTTCTCGATCCTAGTACTGCCCGCCAGCACTGGTGCAGTACTGAGAGCCAGTACCGAACATAGTTATCATCCCAAGGTCCTGCCAGTACTGGCAGTCAGTATTGCGTCGACGCTGCCAGTGCTGGCACAGTACTGCGCAATGAGTCAATTTCCCAATAGGTATCAGAAGTGTGTGACACTATAATTGATAAAAAAATTACTGAAGATGCTTGGCAGAATGCTAAAACCCTTGTAGAAATGTACTCGAAAAACCTGAGTGGATTAACGTAGTGCCGGCGACAAATTATTCCGAAGCTTCGGTAGTTCACTTGATAGAGCTCTTGGCTGACAGCCGGAAGGTTGTGTGATCATTTCTCGCCGTCGGAACCTTTTTTGTTTGCTTATTTATCAAAAGGCTTATTTATTCCATTTATAAATAATAATGATTAAAGAATGGCATTAAGTGAGATTTAATCATAATTTTTAATACAGCCTCTGTTTATCGTATTTTTATCATCTGTCGTTTATAAAATTCTAGACTTCATTAAAATTCGTTATTCAGCAATCGATAAGCCAGCCATCGCAAACCTTGTTGTTTTCTTTGCTTTTATGACACGTATCACTCAGGTTTGTTTAATATTATATAATCCTGACTATATAAATAATAATCTATGAGAATAAAAGTTAATGCAAAATAATACACGTATTAAAGATTATTTACTATTATTCCTGTATTGTATTTTTTTAGTCTGTAGAAAATAATTTGAGTTTGTATTTACTATTGAAATTTTCGTTTAAAACACTTTTTTCTGAATTAGTATAATAATATAACTACTATAAACTATTACACAATAAAGAATTGTAATAAAATGTACCATCTGACGATTAACAGATAATAAATATACGATGAACCCATTTTTGTTATAAAAAATAATCATTAAATGATCATTAAGTAGCATAATTTTATTTATTATTATTCAGAAATGGAATAAATAATCATTTTGACAAAAAAAATCACGGGCGGTGTGATCGATCATAGCTTCGAAGTATGTTTACGCCAACTCCATGATTATCCACTCGCAATTCTTTAAGTGCATTTTTCTCGAAAATACCGCAAAATTGTGTCATCTTTCTTTTTCCCAGAAAACCACTAGCAGAATTTGTTCAAATTTGTACAACCAAAATTAGAACTTGTGCATCACCGGAAGTACCTAATTTCTCAAACAAACAAAAAACACTGGCGGGGCCAGCGAAACGTATCGCTGGCCCGACATTATCCAAAATCAACTTTATATGAGTGTACGTATTATTTTTTTCCTCATTTTTTTCAAATTTGCGCAACAAACTTTAACATCTAAAACAACCCGCTGCGCGGCAAAAATTGCCGGGCCAGCGAAACGTTTCGCTGACCTCAACATTATCCAAATTCAACTTCATATGGACGAACTGTTTCCATCTTAATTTGTTCAAATTTGTGCAAGACACTTCAACCCCCAATATCTACCCTCTGCGCGGAAAACACCACGGCGGGGCTAGCGAATCGTTTCGTTGGCCCCGACATTAACCAAAGTGAACTTTTTATAAATGCATTATTTTCGTCTAAGTTTGTTCCTATTTGTGCAGCCAACTTTAACCGCTAAAAACTACCCCCTGTGCGGAAAACAGCATGTCGGGCCAAAAAAACGAATCACTGCCCCCGCCATGGTGTTTCCCGCACAGAAGGTAACTATTAGGGGTTAAAGTTGCTTGTACAAATTTAAACATATTAGGACGGAAATGATTCGGCCATATAAAGCTTATTTTGGATAATGCTGGGAACAGCGTAGCGGTTCGCTGGCCAGCCAGTGTTCGTTTCTGGAAAGCAGGTACTTCCGGTGATGCACAAAGTCTAATTTTGGTTGTACAAACTTAAACCAATTCTGCACAAAATATTTGGCATAAAAAAGTTAAATTTGCGTGGGTGGTGGGGCTAGTGAAATAGTCTTAAAAAAGCATACCTAAAGGGACTAGAATGGAAAAGCAAAAAGTAACTGGTTAAAGAAGGCAAAGGTAAAATTAAAACGGTATATAAAATAACGCAAAATAGATTTGATAGTAATAATTTCGGCAATCCGTTGAGTCAATGGTCAATCGTCGAAATTGACGGGGGCCTGGCTGACATGCTTTCTCACCTTCCGTATGGAATAAGAACGAAGAGAAAGAATGTGTATGGGACTTTTTCAAGATATCCTATTTAACTCAGCGTAATAATGCAGATATTTGCTGTAAATCGAGACGTTCCAAATGAGTTTAGAAGGGCGATTGTCATAATACTATCATCTTACTAATTGCCACAGACAAAATATTTACCAAAATAATTATTGTTAAGGTTATCGACATGACAGAAGAAATAATGCCAGATACTACAGTAAGCATCAAGGGCATAAAGAAGGCTATTTTGACGGAATTGAACTTGCCGCCCGAGAAAAGGGAGCGCAGTACTTACACGAGCAAAAACGTCTGTATGCCGTTAATGTGTACGATACTCTTTGTCCTACTCTTCTTGAAAACAAGCATTTGAGGCAGATGAAGGATGTTTAATGTTCCTGACAAGTTTAAATTATAATTGAAAGAAAAAAAAATAGCATGCTTAGCAGAAGGGAGACTGTGTGGTCCAGCGATGCAAGTTTTTTTAGATAAATATAATTGTCTACACATTCTCACTTGCGTGGTGCAGTTTATATATAGCGTGCGTGAAGTTTAATGTAGCGGGCGGCGTAAGCGGTTACATTATGCCTGCTTCACTTGCCTGCAAAGCGTATTCAAGGGGGGTCGGATAAAATAGTACAAACTATAATTCTTATCCTATCCTTCTTGAAAACAAGTATATGAAGCAGATAAAGGATTTTTGGTGTTCTTTACAATTTTAAGTTATATTCTGAAGGAAGAAACAGCGTACTTAACAGTAAGGAGACTGGGGGGTACAGCGATATCATTTTTTAAACATGAATATAATTTTCTCTATCGGGCGTAAACTTTCATGTGGCGGCCTTAAAGTTTCATATGTCGGCCCAGCGGCGAAGAGCGCTTGTACGAGGGTAGCATGGGCTGTAAGCAAGCACATTACGGCTACTTCACGTGCATGCAATGGCTCATATTCAAAAAATTTTTTAGGGTAGGCAAAACTGTTTTATGAGAATTTTTTGATCCGGAAAAAGCTTTCGACAATGGGGATAAAACTGTACTTTGCGGAGTTCTGCAAGAATATGGAGTCAATTGTTGAAGTGATTGTTTTAATGTTATGCAACACATTAACCCCGTCACTATGTAGAACGAAAATCGCAAAGTAGGCTCAACATATTGTAATGAAATGAAATTGACACTTGGGCGTTAAATAAATCAGGAGTGCAACATTCAAAATTTTCAGAGTTCTCTATCTTAAATTAATTGGGAAATGATTTGAGAAATATAAAATTAGAAAGTAAAAGTGATACGGAAGCTACGACGATCGGCAACGCACTGGTCTCTCGTATGTTATCTGATTAGATCCCACATCTTACATTATTCGGCAAAGCCCGACGAGGGTCCCTGTCCAAATAAATACAATATACTTGTAATTAGAGAAATTCCTTACAGTTCGGCTTTTCCTGACATTATCTTCGTCCTCGGAGTTGGAGTCGAATTTATGTGCAATAAATAGGTCAATAAACATTTTCGTGCAATTTAAACCCAATAAATATAAGTCCGTAAAATTTCGCATGAAACAATGGTACAATAAATATAGGTCAATACAATTTAAAAATACGATAAAAATACAATTAAAAACCATTTTAATCCTCACCTTTTTTTAATCAAGCAATGATAAAATTTACATTGTAGACTTTGGATATCCACATTCACATATTTCGAGGTTCACAAACACCCTCGTATTTTCGCAGCGTAACCTGAAATCCGTCAATATCGGCGATCACGTACCTTTCATTTCGAAGGATCTTAATGACAGCAGAAGGCCCTGTAAATCGCAGAATACGCTTCTTAGAGACGCCTTTCCTTAAATCAAAATTTCATACCATCACACAATCACCGACTTTGTATTTCGTATCGTCTCTTCGTTTCTTATTCGCGTTATTGACATAAGTATCTTGTGCTTTTCGTAAGTTCACCTCTCCTTTGGTATGTAAAGTATCTAAGTCTCAATTTTGAATATTTACACTAGAATCAACAAATACTTTTACATTATCGCTAAGCTTTCCTCTTTGGTTGATACCAAACAATAAATTACTTGGACTCTTGCACGCCAAACTATGTACTGTATTATTCAATGCGTATTCCACTTCTGTGATTACCAGGTGTATACATATGAAACCGGTATTTTTTCAAGAAAAAAACACATTTATTTCAAGAGAATGATAACAAATATTTTATTCAAAGTATGCGCCCT
>NC_046657.1:120292441-120309764 GCF_010883055.1 Belonocnema kinseyi | reverse complement strand
ACGCCAATTAGCACAAATGGTAAGTTCCGACAGTGCCTACAAGTGTGCCTACTGGCCGCTAAATGGCAATACCGGTTTCATATGTATACACCTGGTACTTTCGGCCAAGTCATACCTGTCGCATGATCACTAAGCTTGCCTAACGTCGGCGCTAGAGCTTTATTTATAATTTCAGCTTCTCCATTCGCTTGAGATGACGCTGTAGTTACCCTATGGAATTCAATTTCATAATCGGACAGAAATTCCTGAAATTCTTGTGAGGTAAATGCAGTACCTCTGTCTGTCGTTAAAACTCTGGGCTTGCTATAATCGGAAAAATACTTTTTTAAAAATGCAATCGCTTTAGCCGACGTCGTCGAATTTGTCAGGAACAATCTCGTAAATTTAGTAAACGCTTCAATGGCAACTAATAAATGTTTTTTTTCTTTTACTCTATTATCGAAAATATCAATGTGATCAGCATGATTGCACTCAAATGGCTTATCACCCTTTGGAATCGCTCGAATTAATCCCTCGATTTTATCTGACGTCGGTGTGGAAGCGATGCATTCGCAGCAATTTTTTACGTATTCTGAAATTTTTCTGCGCATTTCTGGAAACCAATAACAGGTACCCAGCGTTTCGCACACTTTCGAAATCCTTCGGTGTCTAAGTTCATTGTAATACTTAAATAAAACATTTTTCTCTATAGAAGAAGGTACATAAAATGAAAGTGTATCTCGTCTATCAATTTTGTGGAAAACAACCCCATTTCGCAATTCAAATAACTTATCTTCTGCTTTCTCAATTCTACCCCTTATTTCTACCATTTTGTCATATTCGCTTAGCGCAACCATCAAGTTAGTTTTGAAAAGAAGATTGAAAAGAAAGAAAATATTGACGAATTTTTGGAAACGACATGGTGCAGTTTTTAGATCAAACGGCATACATGAGTATTTCAACTGCCCAAATGGCGTGACAAAAGAGGTACAATTTCGCGAATTCTCAGCCACTGAAAGATGGTGGAACCCATCCTTCAAGTCTAAACTACTGTAATTTTTTTTCACTGAGTACATCGAGCAAAACTTCCATCAAGGGCAAGGGATAATTATCCTTGATGATCAGCTTATTGAGCACACAGCAATCTATGCAAATTCTGCGTTTCCTATTTTTTTTCCTAGCACAATTAGGGACGCATATTCGGAATCGCTTACTTAAATCCGCTTTTGTGCAATCAGGTCATCTACAATGATTCAAAATTTCGACTCCTCTGAATACAAAAGTCGAGTTGGATGAACCTGAAATGGTTTCTCTTCTTTTAATTTTATAACAAATTCCTCGTCGACTTTCGTTTTTTCAGGTCTGCCTGGTTTTATATAATTCTCGAGAAAAATCGATTTCAGAAGCTCGTGATCAGTATTTGAGATATCCGAATTGATGTTCAGACAATCAATATTCTCAGCCACGAAGGCTTCTATTTCAATGCTAAGGATTTCTCGAGTAGCTTCCTCAACACTTTCGAAGCTCTCGATCAATCTCAATCCGAATTTTCTAAGAACATCACGGCCCATTATAACTGATACTTTCATAGTATTATCATATACAACAAACAACTGAACATCTCTCGCACCTTTTCCCATATTTGCGTTTACGTCTACAATTCCATGAAAACTTAATTTCGAATTATTAATTCCCGCATAATCTAAACAATCTGATTTTTTTACCTTTATCTCCGCAGGATTCACAAACCTTTTTTTGATTAACTAATAGGGCTTCCGTTGTCGAGCCTGGTCGTGAAGTTCATGCTGAAGATCTCGTATTCAAGATTAATTTCGTAATTGACTGTCGTTAAAAAGTCATCTTCTTCTTGGTGCTGGTCTACGTTGGCTATCTCGGATTTGGATGCTGAGTGCTGCTCACGTGATTGGTGTTTATTGCGCTGAGGACAATCTCTAATAGTGTGCTTCATAGAGCCAAATGTGACACAGGCACCTTTTTTTTTACTTCCTGATCACATTCTGAAGACAAGCCACCAAATTTGCTGCAGTTGTAACATCGAATTTTACTACGGTTCTTTTTTGTGTTCGCCTTTGAAACATCTTTGCTCTCCTGGAAAATATTCTTCTGATTCTTCTCATTTTCGCTGGTATGTAACCTAGGATTGAGTGTCACCTTCTCGAAAGCTGCAAGGAGTTCTTCAGCGCTTTCGAATCTCTAGATGCGTATTTGGTTTCGCAATGTGAAGTCTGGAATTCCTTCGATAAAATAGGCAACCCTCTCCTCATCAGAAATTGGTAAATTGTTTTTTTAGCAAGATCTTATTCGGTCTGTGGTAGAACATCTTTCTAATCTCATTTAGCAGCTGGTCTGTAGTCATCTCGATGTGTTCTGGTTTCGAGTGAAACCAGGTTAGGGCCTTACCCTTCAATTTGAAACCAATGAGCACCTTGATTACGTCATCTTCTAGCCCATATGTTGACTTTAAAACTTCCATTTGCCTTTCCTTGCTCATCAATGGCTGTGATACTCATTTTCGGGGTTCCGAAAGTACTCGAACTTGACTTCAGCACTCGAACACTGCTTCTTGACGTTGACTTGACCGGTTCACGTTCATCATCGCGACGTTTCGAAAACTTTCACAAACCGTTTCGCGACGCTTAATTTCCAATTTCGAACGCGAAGATCTTTATCCCACTCTGAAAACTGTAATGAAATGTAATTGACAACATGACGTTAAATAAATCAGGAGTGCAACATTTAAAAGTATCAGAGTTCTCTTTATTAAATTAACTGAGAAATGATTTGAAAAACAAAAATTAAAAAGTAAAAGAGATACAGAAGCTACGGTGATCGGAAACGCACTGGTCTCACGTATGTAATCTGATTAGATCCCAACGCTTACATTATTCGGCAAAGCCCGACCAGGGTCCCTGTCCACATAAATACAATATATTGTAATTAGCGAAATTCCTTACAATATTTGGAACTTTCTGCTAGATGAATATTATTGAAAATTGGTACTAACGTGTTATTTCAGTCGCCGCATATGAATTCAAGGTCAAATTTTGAATTTTCAACATTACTGATCAAATATCGCGACCAAAACTTTTAAAAAATCCAATTAGTTCGCGCATTTTAATTAAAATTTGGTAGCAAGGGATTACTTGGGGTGCTGAATACGAATTCAAGGTCTAAATTCAAAAATTCAAAATTTGAATCGATATTCGTTTTCACTGGAATAAAGATCTCTATAGTACCAATTTTTATCCAAATCCGCCAACTCATTAGACATTTTGAAAATTTTTAAACGCCATATTGGATCCGCCATTTTCACTTTTGGAATTCTAATGTCATATCCTGAATCAGAGACCCAAAAAACCTTAACGTACTAACTTTTATGATAATCGAAATAGTATAATCTATTAAATTTTCATGACACAATATGCATCATACACTGTCAACGGATTAAGTAAAGATACGGTTAATGCAGATAATAGGTTTATTATGTGCTACACAATCAGTTGAGGATTTACTGAGAATTTTGAGCATTTTACGCAGTAGCAAGAAGTGAATAAGATTTCAGATTAACGTGGATAAAACAAGAATTATCGTGTTAGGAAAAAAGGATGAGAAAATAATATGCGAAATTGCCCTAGACGAAGAGAGGATTGAACAAGTTGATGATTTCATGTATCTTAGAAGTTTATTTTCTGCTGAGGGACAGATAGAGGACAAATGATTGGAAGTTCAGAAGCCATTGCTAGAACTCAATCTGTGACGAATAGACTAAAAGTGCAATAGATAATTATGTTATTACACCCATTATGCTGTATGGGAGGAGTACCTGGATGTACGAAAAAAAACGGGGCAAAGTCAGTAATAAAGCGAAAGAGCAAACTTGTGTTGTCAGAAGTTTCTGGGAAGCAAGAACGTGGTAACAATTGACATTAGTGAAAATCTTACTAATTAAATACATTTATTTGGTTTTGACTAAATAATCATTTACATCACCATTTTTCATAGTGTAATTAGTAAAATAATACTAATTAAATCAGTTTCATGGCTTTTGCCTGATTAATCAGTTATCTCATAATATTAACTAACGTAAATAGTACAAAAGACCGCCAATATAAGATAACTGAGTTCAATCAGTTACTGATAACATAACCTCATGAATATTCTAAAATATGGTGAACGATTCTCATACTAAATCCACCGAGGACAGGTCCTGTTAAGCACCGTCAAAGTGTCAAACTATGTGAATTGTGGAACGCTCGTGAAAGAAATACGTCCGCAAATGTCGAGTTATTGGAATTTTTTACGTGCTTGTTGAAAAAACGACTTAAACATGTATTATGACAGATTGATTACTTTTTGATAAACATTTAAAATGTTTTTCAACTACTCAGTTAAGATAAATATGTTCACATTAAGTTAATCTTAAATGAACGATTATTAAATTGTCGAATATTTGTGTCAAATTTATTGTTAATTTTATTGCTAATGTGGGATTTTAAATAAATGTACTTTAAAAAACCATGAAATTGTATTATTTACAATAAACAATATCCTACCGCTTTCGGAATCTTGATTTTAATACAAAAACTTATAAACGCAGTCCAGAATGTATGCGATGCATAACCCCTTAAAATTAATTGATTTCATTAATTGAAACCTAACTGACTGAACTGATAATTTTTATCTCATAAATTGAATCAGCACATTTCCACTAATTATAATTCTATTATAATACTAAGGGCCGATTCCACCAACTGTGATTAAATTTTAATCATGGATTAACTTAATTTAATCAGTAGATTGCGTTCCACTAACTTTTAAAACATGATTAAAAAAGTCTAATTGTGGATTAACTTAACCGGCTATTTTTGGCTGGTTAGCGAGTTATTCAGCGATTAACGAGAGTCAACATAACCTCAAAGTCGAAGTTCTAGTATAGTGTGAAATATTGATCGAATTTATAACGATATCTTGTACTCACACAACTTATATTCAATTTCAATCGATAACTAATTCCTGTCCATTTATTTGGAAACGATGTGCATAAAAAAACACGTCGCCGTTCGTCGTTCGTGAGCAGTCGACGTATATATTCCGCGCGAATACAAGTTCGAAATTTGCCAATCAGAATCGCGATTACAACAGAAGTACGCAGAAACTAGATTTATTGCGAGCAGAGCATACGGTTGGCTAACCAGAGGTTAAAAATTCATGGTGGAACACGCCACAAGTTACTTGTGATTAAAACGCTGATTAAAAGATAATCTTGATTAGCTAATCATGAATTTAATCACAGCTGGTAGAATCGGCCCTAAGTAATATTAGTGCTAATTTAAATTTAGAGAGCGTGAAGAAAGCGCAATGACATGAGCAAAACGTAGGACATACATTGATTATTAACAAGCTTCTCCCTCGGTAGCCCATGGTGACAGTAATAAATACGATCTAACTCACGTGTTTTACAGGAATGACTTGACATTGCATACCAGCTCGACGTCAAAACTGCAGAAGTTAATCGAGATCACCATGCATTTTTTAAACGACATACAAATGTCATGCGGGCTGGATAAGGGCAAAGAACTGCACTTAGACCGGGCGATGATGAACGCATAGTTGGAGGTCTGACACTCAGGTACTTATTGCAGCACTGACGATGGATGAGTCGTTTAAATTTCTAGAAATTCTGCTGTTGATGGGGCCCTATCGCACTGTTGTAAAGGAAATCCTAGTGACAAGATCAATGCCGTGAACAACTTTGTTCATAACAAGCATACTCACAGAGACCATCATATTTCAGGGATCACACTTCAGCAGATTGCCTTGAACCTGAATTTATAAGTACTATTGCCTATACTGGTGCCTTATACTCTTTGAAAATAATCGACGTGGCAGTTAGCTTCGGCAGAAACATCTAAAAGGGCTTTACGACTAAGCTCCTGAATTACAGCACACTAAGCCAAGAAATCATGAGGTTGTGGCAAATGAAAAAGTTTTCAAATCAACCTCTCGTAATTTCAGCCACGTCTAACGTACACACGATGCTGACGTGTCACCTGAAGATTCTCTGAGTTATTAGAATGCTAGCTGCAGTCTTAAAAGCAATTTTAATAATACCTGTGCCATAGAACGGAACTTTTTGGCCTGCCGAGAAGCCAACGTCACTATTTCACATATTTAATCTCAATTTCGTTTTGCAAATTTGACTAGATTCTATGTTTTCATAATTCTTGACTATGAAATTTTTAACGCAATATTAGTATGAAACTACATACTCGAAAGGAGCACTAAACATCTTAAACATCTAGGAGGCAGTTGGGTAATAGCAGTAGCACTAAAAGCGGTTTCACTAAACACCTGTCGTGATGTGAGAAACTCCCTAGCCCAGCAAGAAGTAAGCGACTAAAACCTTATTATCGTAAGTTTATCTTTATCCTAATACAAGATCTTCGCAGAAAAATTCAAAAAACGTTTTACCGTTAAACACCTTTGATTCAACAAAAACGAGACTGATGATCGAATAAACCGAGTTTCCCAAGAAAAAGTGGAAGAAATAAAACTATATAATTTGTTGAATTTTTAAAGAAGTAATAGTATATTGTGTAACAAAGCTAATATTCACAAAATTACGTATGACTTTTGAGGTTAGGTTAACGAGGCCATAATCATTTACGGGCGAATGCACAAATTCGGAATACGAATATGATTAGTGTTTTACCTCGTCCATGCGCCTTCGCTCTCGCTATATCTACTGTATAACCGCTACATAAATAAATTTATTTTCAGCTACAAAGACAAGGTAGTGCTTATCTACTTTTGTCGTTGGATTTTAAAACAAAATTTTAGAGTTAAGGAGTGTCTTAACATAATACTTTTATGTGATTGTCGAGATTGTAGAATCCATCAAAATTCTGAACCTATCTTCACTCAGTCTAGATCAGATTAGATCGCCCACAAATGAAGGCGCGATCAAATACCCGGTTATAAAATCAGTTTGGTCAGAGTTTGAGGGGAATGCCGACCATACATGGTAGTTTTAAAACCGGGGTCATTTAATTCGGGATCTGAATTACAATTACACAATCTTGACATAGACGTCAGAATTTAATAATAATGAAAAAATTATTTCGAACACTTACCTAATTCAGGTCAATCTCTGGACGAAATTACCTACAAATGCCACCCTGTTCTACTATCATTAAATATGTGAAACAATATAAAATATTAGCAGAATTCAACCACTTTGTCATACATAGAGTTTATTTTAAACAGATTGCCTACACGGAGAGAAGTTAGTCAAAACAGTCGCGCTAGCGTTGAGAGGGTGACTGTACTTCGGTTTGATGTAGAGCCTGCTCTCCGTGTACATTTATATTACTTCTCTCTATATCGACTCTTGCCTTCTCACGAGCCAGATGTAGCATAAAGTAAATGCACTGACAATTGGCACCGTAATCAAAATTGGAAATTAAAAATGCTTATAATTGTATCCAGAATACAATTATTATTTTTACAAGTATTTTATTATGTTTACCGATTAAAGCAAATATAGAAAACCTTGATTTCCTTCACTTAACATGATATTTTATTTGAGTCGATTTTTATTCATGATTAAAATTCAAATTATGAAAATGCGTTGGATATCGTCAGAAACGTAACCTGGTTGCTTCAGCAATCGTCACTTCTATGCATTAGTAATCGGTACTAACCTTCAGGAATTAAAATAAATCGTTTAACGTAATTTATTTTCCTGAATATTGTTGCAGTGTACTAAAACTTGACACAGTACACAATATGAATTAAAACTTCCTTGTCACAACATTTTCAGTGGCTTTAGGTCGTCAGACTGAAGCGCTAACCTCAAAATTCAATTGCCTTATTTTACTCAATAAATAATAGAAATACATATTTTTATATAAGAACAACTTCTTTTTTAATTAAAATTGTATCTGCACAGAGAAACACTCCTTTGGCTTGGTATTTGAAAAATATCAAATTCTATTATTCACTGAATTTGATGTGGAGAGTCAATTTTAAGATTAGACAGTGAGTGTAACAAAACTCAAAAAAATATACATGTGCTTTAGTCTTCGACACCCTATCGCTTGGATAATCGCGTGGGTAATCGTTTTCACAAATAAGAATAACTATTTTTACTTTCCAATATTTTTTGCCTGAGCGTTACTTAACTAGATGGTGTTTATTATGTATAAAATTGTTTCCCGAATAAATTTTTAACATTTTTTGACAATATAGAATCAAAAAATTTGATTACTCAAGTACCAATCAATGTTTCAGTGTTCGTCAATCATAACGATTACACAGGCAGTAAGACTATGAGTGGTTCAGTTACCGTTTACGTTATTTTAAACAAATTTAAGAAAAATATATATTTCTAAAGTCTATCTAGATCAAAACTGAAATATTTTACTGCTATAAAAAACATTGATTTATCTTATTAATCACTTTCAGGAAACAATTAAAATCATTTTGTCATATTGTCAATATCCTAACCAAAAACATAAATATTTCACCACATTTTGGTAAGTCGCTAAACCTGACGTACAGAAATTAATTTTGTACAAGAACATTCAAGTCTTAACACAATGAAAGTATAGTAATTTGATAAAAGGAGATTTAAACTCACATACATTTACATTTTTCATCACACGCGGCAATAGCGAGTCTTTTTATACGAAAAATACTGCGTCAGCTGACTATATAACTAATGCAGTGATGATGCCCAGGGTATCTATATCTCGTACACAACAGGATTACCCGTCTTGTATTGAAATGGTGTCTAATTTTGCAACGCCTGATCTTGCGTCCCTGTAGTGATTTGGGAGCAGAGCTAAACTTTTAGTGAAATATATAGATGTGTGTGTTTGTTTGTGTATTTGTATTAGCGCGATTCTCTATATTAGGTTCACTCGTGATAAGGACACCTTTTTTTGAAAACCTGTTTAAAAGTATATTTTATGCTTTATTCGAACTATTTATTGGTGCTAAAATAAGCAATTTGGGAACTATTCATGCTTACAAACATTTCTTTTATGTTTTATAGAACAATTTTCAGAATCTCCATTAGTAATTAGATTTTCATAAAATTGGATATTCATAAGTTTTTAGGATCGCTAAATTCGATTTTAATAGCAGAGTTTTAAAATTCAAAATTGCTGATCCAAAACATAGCATAAAAAGAATTTGTTTAAATTGTCTCAATTTTAGGAAAATGGGTATGCTACCATGTTTAAAAGCGCTCAATCTAAGTATAGTAATATAATTTTTAAACACCAAAGAACGACAGTCAAGCTCGAACATAGCGCGTCCGGCGATAATAATTCCGGGAATTGACGTCATGCAGAGACTACGATATGGATGTGTGGAGCTGCGCGGGGTGCTCGCTCAGGCAAAAAAAGGCGTGCTACAATCGGTTTCGTTAGGTAATGTCCGGTTTATGGTCCGCCTCAAAACCGCGACTATCTCCAAGTTTTACTGTGATGCATTGCTCAGGGAATGTACACTGAATACTAAATTCTTTTTTTCACACAAATATACTATTGTGAACACTTTTTCTTGCAATTCCATGAAAAATAACTTCGTTCATACTGTACAAAATAAACCACGATGATAGACCCACTGTCATTAAACGGCTTTAGAAATAAGAAAAATGTATGCTCTTACAAAAATACATTTGCATCATGCAGTTAAATATATACACTTGGAATTTCTGTTATTTAATGTCAAAAATTACGTAAAATTTAGGCATAATAACGACTTTAAAAGTGAGCCGACCCACTGAAAGTCACTTTCAGTGAGTCTATAAGGCATGGATTCAGTGTATAGACTAGAAAGCGTGGATGACCCAAATTATTCTTAATCTCTTAACTTAACATTTTGTAGCATGCGATTACACAACGTGTAATGATAACAAATAACAAAACCACTATCTGGATATATTTAAAGGATTATATTTTTTTAAAATGATGCTCAAAGCTTATTCACTATCAATTCACTCAAAGATGTGTTAGGTAACAATTAAATCACATGTCCGAAAAGTGGTAAGTATATTAGTTTGAAGATATATCTTCTATTTCCCACGTTTTTTCACTTATTACATTTTGAATTATCTAAGAGTTCCATTCATGTTGATGAAAGTAACAAATTAATTGTAAAAATTTTATCAAATTCTTATTACACGTTCCATTTTAAATGCGATTAAATACAAACCTTAAAGAGGGATAATAGATTTTCAGATATACTTCTAAAAGTTTACGGTAGGATTTCTTGTTATATTAACCTTATTTTTAAAAATCATTTCCATTTTTTGCAATTTATATGGGAAAATAAAAAAAAAATAATGTTCCATTTATTAACCCCTTAATGCGCAAATGCACGTTTTTGTGCGCACTATTTCAAGTACACAATTCACTTGGAAAACAAAGTTATTTTTGACCAAAATCCGAAATATCGAGCTTTCGAGGGTACTCTTTTATAATTTGTAATTTATTTTGTACAAAATTAAATAACTTAATTGTTTTTGAGTTTTAGAAAAAGTCACAATTTTTGTATTTTTTTCATCAATTTTTGTTATTCATCCTGCATTTGGATAGTAATATTACCGCCAGAAATGGCAATATGAATGTCTGACGTTTTCTAAACCCTGCTTTTGAACTTTTTTCCCTTCTTAGTTTTTCCAAAATGGCAGTTTTTCCGAAACAACGAATGATTTTTTCTCTCTCAAAAAGTATAAACTAAACAAAAAAATGTTATAGAACAAAAATTGCTTAGAATTGCTTAAAGCATACGTATGAATTTTTTCTAAGGTTTTGAGCAACTTTTTAATTTTTTTAATTTTGACCATTTAAAAAAAAAAATTTAATGGCTTAAAAACTTCTGAAAAAATCGTACGTGTTCCTTAAATTATTCTAAGCACTTTTTATTTAGAAAAATTGTGTTGCCAAGTTCGTTCTTTTCGAGAAAAAATTATGAAATTATAGATTACGTAACAGACAAAAAGTTACAATGAATTGAAGACTGCACATAATCGCCACTCAGCCGCTATTTGCAGAATAAAATAGCGTTGCCCAGTTTTCACCACGAGGAGGTAGACGATAAAACAGAACCTTTCTTTTAGTTTCTGTTGCTGTTCTTTAAACAAAATTCAATTATTTTGGAGGTGCAGGGAGCAAAGAATTTTTTCAAAAATATAAACCACACAACTTGCAGAGCTTACTAGTTCTCAGAGAACATTTTTTTCCGAACAATTTCTTTGACTTGTGGTTTGTGCTTAATCGCTAAGTTTTGCATGGTATTTTTTTCAAATAGCTTTTAGCAACAGTCATACAAATATCTTTAGTGCCTATTTTTTTACTTTTATCTGCAGTTTCAACATTGTACAATACAGTGGTGTTGGTAACTTCGATTAGGATATCTATGATAAAAATCACCCAAGTCCATTTTTTTATCGAAATACAGGAAAAACTTGATATAATTACGTAGCACATACTTTCATATTTTTCTTCTAAAAAAATGAACTTAACAAAAAAATGTTAAAGAATAAATAGTGCTGAAAATCATTCAAGGAACATTTATAATTTGTTCAGAAGTTTCTGAGCCATTTTCTTTTATTTTTCCAAAATGGTCAAAATTCTAAATTTCAAAATTGGCCTAAAACTTTCTGAAAAAATGCATACGTATTCGTCGAGCAATTCTAAGAAATTTTTGTACTATAACATTTTTTGGCTAAGTTTATACTTTTCGAGAAAAACAATCATGAAGTTTAACATCACGCTGCTTTACAAAAACCGCCATTTTGGAAAAACCAAGAGGGAGAAAAAAGTTCAAATGCAGAGTTTTGAAAACTTCCGACATTCGGACTGCGATTTCTGACAATAATATGATTATCCAAATGCAGGAAGATGAAACAATTGATTAAAGAAAACATTATTTACACAATTTTACTTTTTTTCAACCTCAAAAACAATTAAGTTATTGAATTATTTTACAAAATAATTTGCATATTCTGAAAGCGCATTCTCGAAAACCTCATATGTAGGATTTTGGTCAAATATAACTTTCTTTTTCTAGATAATTGTGTAATTCAAAATGTGCGCACAAAAATGTTCATTTACGCATTAATGAGATAGTGCTCATTTAGTATATTTTTTTGTGAGAAAATCTGCATTTTTCTGTAGCCTTTGATCAATTTTATCAAAAGAATAAGTTTACTAAAGTTTAAAATAATTCAAAGAATAATTGTAAAAAGATATGACACTGGAATGGGATTGTGACCTTTGTATGAAGAAATACCAACGTACAATTGCTAGTTTTGCTTATAAATATAAAAATTTTGGTTGACCGATTAGATTTTTTTTTCGATAATAGTAGAATGTTTGCTATAAAAAGATTTTTGTAAGCATGTGTTTTTAGAAAAACTATTAGTCTTGAATTTAATAAGAATTTCCATTCGTGTCAGAAAACATCTTTTTGATATAAGCGGACATTTCTCTGAGTGGCCGTCTGTCAGTTTTCGTGAATCCGTGTTTAGCGAAGGGATTGACATCCCTGGCACGCTCATATAACGGCTCTAATGGATACGGTCCACATTGGTCCTGACGACTTTTCCAGATTCATTGCGCATTCGGAGATCCCAGAGTGCGATGTTTGTTTTGAACATAAAACTCGATACACCATACATTTGCAAAGTGATTTATATCCTTTGATGACAAACTGAAATCAGTTCACGTATAAAGTTTTTTTTAGCCAACTGACGCATGCAATTAAAACATGAAATTGGAAATCTCTGAGTAATGTTTATATTGAAATTGTGTTCAACTTTCTCTGTGTTCAAAATCGAGACCCTCCCTAATATATGTAAAAGTTGTTCTATACCGTAAATCAAGAGACTGTGCTCCCCTGAAAGCAAGACTTGTTTAATCCAGACCGCCCACTTGGTTAGAGCAACGGAAGGGCGTTGCGAATTACAAAAATGTGGGGGATACGTTTATAAATGTCGTGTGACACTCTCAGATTATTTACTACGGAATTTTGTCGAGGAAGAATGGTCGGCATACAGGCGGAAGGAATCTCGGGCGCTTAAGTGTATTGAAGCTGTTTATGGCTGCGATTAAGTTTATACGACCTTGGCTGTTACCAAACTCATGAGGGAAGCAAGTTTTAATAAGTCGAAGAATCGGGAGTAGCATTGAGTTACAATATTGCGTCGTTAAAATTTAATGTGGCAGAATATCCTCCTCAAGATTCTTTTTCCCAACAGAGAGTGTGAAAAAATACAATGTTACCACACGCAGAGATAATGAAAGTTACGGGCTTTATAGCAAAAAAGAATATTTCTAATAATCGTGACAAACACGAGATTCTTAATTTAAAGAGATAAGGTATGAAATATGGAGAGGAATTAACAATATCTAATGTATTGCAAATTTTTTTTGTTTTATTATGTGTGCATGGCTATATAAAGAATAAATACATGATCTTTGACGTCCAAGATGAAACGTTTGAGATGAAAATCAAGTTTCCGGGGATTTCAAGATTTGGAATTCCAAAAAACCGCTTCTCAAGAAATGCGCATCTGAATATTTTTCTTTCAATATGAAAGATTTCTATTTCCGTTCATATACCATCCTTGACTTCACTCCGGAAATAATCATTTATACCAATATAACCTCAAAATCTCAACTTCGATATGATTTTTTTGCTTTTCGTGGTATAAAATACTGTTCGATATTCGTGTAAGAGGTGATTTTTAGCGAATGAGACTTTTCTCACTCGCTTCGCTCATGCGAAAAACGTCTCATTTGCTAAATAATCACTTCTCACAAACGTATTGAAATGTACTATTTTACCCCGGCGCAAGCAAATACGTACATCTCCTAAACTATAAAAGCGGTGATAAGGGCCCTTTTCAAATTACTTTTATCAAAACTTTTCCATTTTATATTTTGATTCAACATTTTCGACAAATATTTGGATTTTACGGTATTTATTATTTTCTATTTCTACTCAGATTTTCACTGAGTTATCAATTATTGTTTAATTCCAGCTTCATTTTCTCTCACGCTGAAACGCATTTAGTCCGAGACTATCACTATTTTTTAGAAATCTCACCGATATTTTTAGTATATTAAACCAAAATAAATTCCAAATACTCAAATTGAAGTAGTTTTTGGTTCCAAATGTAAATAATAGTAGCATGTAAATCCGGTTTTACGTGAAAAATATTTCCTTACGGTTTACAAGGGACGTTTGTTTTATTATGTCGATATTGATGGCATCGATTCAAGTAATCAGAGTGTGAAATTGGAGATTGCTGATTAATTTTCGAATCTGTCAACGAGGAAAATGACTCATAGTAGCAGTTTTCCGCTAGTCCGAATTTCATTGGGCTTGAAGTAGTGTGCTAACTGTGTGGACGTAATCCGCCGAGTTATATACGTACTTTGTCAGTCGATACGAAGGTTTTGATTAGATAATTAGCATAATAATTCCAAACAACGTGGCGAGTAAAGTCCTGGAGAAAACGCACTATACTCGTATTTTTTCAGAAAGTATCAGTAAATTTGACAAAATTAATCGAACGAAATTTCAATTTTCAGATTCAATGACGATCTGCTCTCAAGAATTGACTCTGCGCCCTCTTCCCAGTGAGTGATTTTTAAACTAAATTTTTTAAAAATAATTTAGTCCAAATTTGCGAAATTAATTAAGGTCTAGTCTGCTTTTAGCTGCTTTGCAAGTGGTCGGGTAAACTTAAAATTTCACACTAATCTTCAAACTGGAACTGGAACCGCAAACTCGATAACCGCATGGCTAAAATCACATCATATTAAGATAGGAAGTTCGGACGCAAGAAAGGGACTATTTTTTCAATATGAAGTTACCGTTGGACAAAATAACGGCATTAATGCGTTTTCGGAATTCGTTTATATTTTTCTTTGCACATAATTCCATAAAGTACAAAGGACGATCAGGAGACTTTATATCTAAATCTCAACCAGCAATAGGTATATGCCACTAATTCTAACCATCGTATAGACGTTAGAAAATCAGCGAAATTAGCGGTACACTTACTGCTGATTCAGATGCGGAGAGTGAATTATGCAAGGACACCACTATTGTGATGTAAACTTCAAGGTGGACATTTTCAAAAATATGAGAAAGCCTTATCAGTTTTCTCAAGAAGAAAATGTAAATATTTAATATTTTTTGCTTCTGCGCATGCTTTTTTAATATTGTAAATGTGACCATCCACTAAAAAAGGTATCTTGTTCCCAAAAAATCTTGTTTTACTATTTTAAATAAATAAATAATAAATAATAAATAATAAATAATAAATAATAAAAAATAAATAATAAATAATACATAAAAAGTAATAAATAATAAATAATAAATAATAAATATTGAATAATAAATAAAGCTCGCAAATTTTAGCGCGCCTAGTGCGCACGACTGTTGGTTCTCGCGCTTCGCGCTCGATAATACGTGTATCTCACGCTTCCGGCTCGATAATACCTCGATAATACCTCGGGCTACGCGCTAGATCTTTCTTCATAGACTCTTTAAAACTAAAGGTGAAAATATCGATAACAGTAATTTGATGATTATAAATTCTCTTTTGTTAAAGCTCCTTCGGCTTTAACGAACATTTTCTCATAACGTATCTCGTGCTTCGCACTCGAGTTCCCATAAATGTATATTATTCTAATTCGTAACTTACATTAGTATTAAAACTGATAAAATTTTATTGTCCTGTTTAAAAAAATGCACATTATTAAAAAAAATGGTTCTTATCAAACGTTTTATTGTAACATTTGTCGTTTTTCCATACACTGAATTTGCTCATTTCCAATGTTTTTTCTTTACGATTTCAACTTCACGCATACGGTCTACTGAGCAGCCTTACCGTTTTTTAAATTCTAAATTATGTATACATGTATACACATACACACACACTCATATATCACCTATCTCACGGTCGTGAGACGTGGTTGTGGCTGAAATTTTACCGCGATTTCGCTGGGAGCGGGTGCAATTTTCCAGATTAGCACCCGATCCCGCGAAATCCTGCGGAATTCTGAAAATGCATTATTATATTTAGGAATATTTGAAATACTGTGAAAATATTGCATGGAAAAATGTAACTTTTGGATTTTCCATTATTTTTCATGCTGTCAAAATTTAATTTTTGTTTTATCAAGAAATTTTAAAAAGTTGTCATCATAATTTTCTAGGGCATTTCAGACAAATACAGACAAATACAGACAGATAGACAGACATACAGATAGACATACGGACAGACACATTCGTAAACACCTGTTTTTCGGATTTAGGGGGTCTCAGTGTGGACATTGGACCAAAACTGGGGGGGGGGGGGTCAAATTTTATACAAATCTAATATCTTCTCTGATGAGAATGTAAAAATTATTCTTTTATCTGCAAAATTTTAATTGTTATTGCACAGAGAACTGGAAAAAACAGCAGGATCAACTTTTAAATTGTTGAAGCTCGGATTCCACGTTAAAATTTCCATTAGAAACTCATGGAGTAATCGCAATACATTTTTTTCAGCGTTAAAAATGTAAAAAAAATGTAATTACCTTCTGCTAAAGGTGTCTTCAAGCGCAACCATAATAGCTCAAGTAGCATGTTGCGCGCGAAGCTTAAAAATAAAATTCAAAAATGGCAGAAAAATGTAAATAAATATATGTAATAATTTACATGTCTAATTTCGCACATATTTAATACCTTCTCCAATTAGAAAAATATGAAAAATGAGAATTTAAACAAATCCTTTAAATTTAGTCCTGGCATCTCGTCTAGTAACCTCAAGGATACTCATTGACTACTCTTGCATCGCAGCGTTCTTGTTTGAGGTTTCCACTGCGTGCGGCTAGCAACCAGACAAAATTCTTCAAGTTACCGACGAAACGCTTAGTAACTGCTACTTAAAGAAGATGTACTTGAAGGCGCCTTCGGAACATGTAAATAACAGGTTTTTTTATAGTTTTTAACGCTGCAAGGAAATATTTCGCTTGCTCCATGAGCTTCTAATGTAAATTTTAACGTGGAATTAAAATTTCAACCATCTAAAAGTTGATCTTGCTGTTTTTGTGTTAAGTTTTTTAAAAAGGAACCGAAGAGGGACTCAGTGGGGTCTTTAATGGTACTTTATAAGTGCTCCTTTCGGTTCCTTCGGTCCACCAGGGATTACATTGAATATATATTCTTTTCATTAATTATAGATTTTGTTCAAGTGAAGTAAATATTTTTTTTACAACCCACCTCAAAATGTAGCATTCTTTATAAA
>NC_046657.1:120280045-120292341 GCF_010883055.1 Belonocnema kinseyi | reverse complement strand
GTAATTATAAAAAAAAAAAATCTGGCCGCTTTGGGGTCACATTCTCATCTCGCGCTTCGCTCGCAAGTTGGAGCGCGCCTAGGGTGTGCCACGGTTGAATCTCGGACTTCACACTCGATAATGGTTTACCTCGCGCTTCGAGCTCGGATATTTATTCTTTTTATTTGTAATTCTTGAATAAATCTTGATCAAAAACATCTCTTATAGTTAGTAACATTTGTATGCTCCTTGATATTCTGAATTGCCAATTAAATTAAGTATGGTGAAAGATTAAGTTTCTCAAAGCTCTGCAGGCTTTAACGTACACATTCTCATCGTGATACTCGCGCTGCGCGCTCTATCTTCGACAGAAATTTGCAAACAGGTTTTGTTGAGTCTCTTTTTTCTCATAACTTTCGTTGTTTTTCCACACATCTGTTTTTTTATTTTCTATGTTATTTTTTACGAATAAAAAAATAGTACGCCTCCTATCAAGAAGTGATTATTAACGAAATTTTGGATATTTGTTGGGATGAAAATTTTGGTAAATTAATCTGTTTTCGTATCCCACATAGTTTGACCACAAAATGGAGTTTTTGATTTTTCATTATTTTTTGTGCAATAAAAATTTTAATTTTCGATTTTCAAAGAAAATCGAAAAATTTCTTCTTATAATCTTGTAGGGCCTTCAAACATCAATGTTTTTCTTTTCTTGACTTTTTTCATATCGTGCATTTTTTGGCTAAAGTTTTTATTCTTGGTTTATTTAAAAAATTTTGAAAATTCTATAACTAAGAATTTTTCTTTTATCAAAAAAAAGGCTGGTTAACGAAATCGTCCTTTCTTTTAGGATCTAAAAAAAGTTTGCCAAAGATGAATTTGATGCGTTTATTTTTTCAAGAGTTATCGTGTTTACAGACGGACGGCCGGACGGGCAGACAGGGAGACGCTATCCTAAAAAACTGATTTTCGGATTTAAGGGGCCTCGAAACGTGGAGACCCGTTGAAAAACAGAGGTATCAAATTTCGGACAATTCTAATACTTTCTTAATCATAAATGATGAGAATATAAAAAAACAAGATTGATTCCATAAATAATTTTTATAAAGAAAGAGGTTAGTAATGAAGAAGACTTACTCACATCCTAAATCTTCAATTATATCCAAGGTAAGAGCCCTAAACTTCAAGTAGTTCCTTAACGAGAGATATTGCGTCAATTTTTTATTAATTTATGATTTCAGAGTAAATCAGAACATTTAGAATAATACAACACTGAAAAAAGGCGAATGCCATCAAATAAATAACATGATCAATTAATTTAGATTCTATGTTAGTTCCTTAGGAACCGTCAGCAGCGCTTTAGCACACCTTGCGGCAGTTTGTAGTGCTGTTTTGTACTATATTTTTGGTTTGAGTCAAATAGATATTTGTCTGAATTCGAATAAACAGATTTTAAACAAATTCATTGTTTAATAAAAGTCAATTTTTTATTTAAATTTAAAAAACTGTACTAAATTAATTATTTGTTTCAATCAATAAGACAAATAGTTTCTATTTATTAAAATTAAATAATGCTATTTTTAATTTAAACAATTTATTTGTTTGATGCAATTACATGAATTCAAATAAATATTGTTGTTTGATTCAAACAAACATTTTTCTGACTGAATATCTAGATTTCTGTCCCATAGTTAAATCGCTAAGATATTAAGTAGTAATATCTAGAAAGTCTGTGATGATATCTATTTTTCTCTATGTAAACTGCAAAGTTTGGTACTCTTATATAGTTCCTGTGTCGGAAATCCTCTTCAATATTTTCTCCTGTAAATTTTCGCTCCCAGGCGTTAGGTCCCTTTTTTAGTGAACGAAAGCATATGTTTAATAAGCGTCCGTGCAATGAATTGAGAAAAATTGTGTGTAATTTTTTTACTTATCTTCTGAATTACTCTGGATAACATTTACACGGGTGTTACAAGAAATTTCTCGTAACAAATCATAGGAAAAAGGTATAGAACATAAGTTTAATTCGTCTGCTGTATATAAAGCTGAAAAGTCCAAATAAAATAAATTGTGTACTGAACGAAATATGTCGAAATTGTACCTAATTTTTGGACGGTTCTCATATTCTGTAATAAGAACTATCGTCAAGTAGTCACAGCCGTTTTAGTTATCCTATCCTCATACTTTAGGGCAGAGTGATTCACTTATTTATATATAAAGTGTCAGATAGTTATCCAGTAGAATAAATTTATCAGGCAGTTTATCTGACAGATAGACATTTCGGTTTCATCCACTGTATTCTTTGTGTTGGATATTATCTTTCAGTTATACAGGGAGGAGTCATAGGAAATAATAGTACTTGTCGCGTTTTGAAGTCTGTGGCACTTTTGTGACATTGGAGTTCGACAGAAAAATCGTAAATGTAGCATTGCCACATGTAAAACTTCTTTTTGTATATTCAGCTACCCAAATATAAAAAAAAAACATTTTTTTCAAATACTACCTGTGACGAAGAACAATGTAAAGTGCATTTCTACAAGTTCTGTAATTTCATAGAAAAAGGGCTGAAATTTGACAATTATGATATGATACAGCTGTTATTATTGAAATTTATCATACATTTTAGTTTTGTGAAAAATTTATGAAGTTATGAAAAATTGTCTTAGAAAGTTAAAGAAATCCAACTCAAATGCGGTTCGTTTCGCTGGCGAGTGTGAGCGTGCCTTGGGCGCGCGACTGTTGGTTCGTACGCGTCGCGCTTGATGATGTATTTATATCGCACTTCGCGCTTGATTATGTATTTACCTCGCGTATCGCGCTCGGTCGTTATATTTTTCGCACATTCTTGCGCAGATCTTTTAAAATTAAGACTGAAAACATCCTGGTGGCTCTTGCTCTCCGCGCTCGCTCTTTACCTATCTCCCCCATCCGTGCAAAGACCTTTTAAAACCAAATGTCAACGGATGGACGACTAAAATTTCGATATTATGATCTCTCTCTTTTAAAGCTCTTTTGGCTTTAACGAACACATTCTCATCATGTATCCTGTGCTTCGCACTTGATTTTATCCCAACACTCAACTTTTATACATTATACTCAACACGTTTATATTAAACATAATACATTTTTTATGTAACTCTGCCTGGAATTGCTTATTCTGATATTGCAAAACTACTTCATCTGCATAGGGTCTCATACATGAACCTATATAGGACCCTATATAGGATCCTATGTTCTTTTTCGTCTTGTGTGTCTTTTTTCCAAGAATTTAATTTTTTAATTTTCCATTTTATTTTTTACGACTGAAAGAAAATCTACTCGTCCTATCTAAAAATGATTATCAACAAATTTATAGATTTTTTTAGGCGAAAAACTTTTGTCTTTTAATTTTAGTTCGTGCCTTGTGCCGTTTACTTAAAAAATATTAATTTTTTATTTTGAATGTTATTTTTTACGATTGAAGCAAGAACTACGTGTCGTATTAAGAATTATTCTAGAAAAGTTTGAATGACTTTTGGGTATTTTTTGGAAGAGTAACTTTTGTGTATTTATTTTTTTTATAGATTGTGTCTATTATTTTTTCATAGCTTATGTCGTTTGTCACAAAAATAATGTTGTAATTTTGATTGTTTTTTACGCATAAAACAAAAGCTGCGCATCCTATAAAAAATAATTATTAAAAATTCGTAGCCTTTTGTTGCATAAACAAGTTTTGTCTCATTTGATTGCATCTTGTGTCGTTAGCCCGAAAATTCTATTTACACAAATTTTTAATGTCGTTTTTTACGACTAAAAATAAAAACTACAAGTTTTATCGAAAAGTAATTTATAACAAATTTTTATATCTTTACAGAGCGCGCGATTCTAGCTTATTCATTTTTTTTGTACGTTGCATAGTTTAAGTAAAAAAATGGAATTTTTTTATTTTTGATTATTTTTTGTACGACAAAATTTGGAATTTTTTACTTTTCGACCAAATTAAAAACGTTGTTATGATAATCGTCGAGTGCTTTTAAATATAAATATAAATTGTTTGAGTTTATGAGTACTATGAATAACTGTACTTAAAATTGTTGAATCTTGATAAAATGTGGTTTCAAAAATGTTAAAAATGCGCTCACTTTTTGAATTTTTATCCAAAATAGCTGGTTCATAAATCGTTTTTTGTGTTTCATAGGATCTTAAAACGTGGAGATTTTATGGAAACCGATTAAGTGAAATTTTACATAAAACCAATACCGTCTCGTCAGGATGAGAATGTAAAAAATCATAAATTATAATAATTACAAATTAACTAGAATCAGACATTTTAATTATATATATAAAAGTTCTCACGTTTGTGAGACGTGGTTGTGGCTGAAATTTTACCGCGATTTCGCTGGAAGCGGGTGCAATTTTTCAGATTAGCACCCGCTCCCGGCATGACGCGTGAAATTTGAAACTTTTTTTCCCCTCTGGTGTTATGAGCAACGCGATCGGTCCTATGCCTCTATGAAAAATTTCAATCGGTTTGTTTGTTATTTTAAGATGTATAACTCGTCTATATACGTATTTTCAATGCATGGAAAAATTATTTTACAAAATGACAGAAGAAAAAACAATTTCTAAATTTTTTTTATTGATTGTTTATGCAAATAAGTGGTTAAATAATAATTTTGCACAACAACAAAGAGGTATATCGACTAGAAAATTAAATTATCTTTAAAATGGCTTTTTTTCTTCGATGAGCTTAAAATTCGGTGGTTTCTCGTGCCCATAAGCTCGGAAAATCGGAAAAATCTGATTTCGATATAAACGTGTGTAAAGACCGAGCGCGCACCTGCCTACCTGCTTCGCGCGCTGAAGGCGGTTAGCGAAAATAGCCATTGCAGCTAAACCGCTCCGAATTTCGGTATAAAATTTTAACAGAGGAGTTTTGAAATGTTATACTTTCGATTTGTGCAATAAAAAAAATCTATTTTTTTCATCAATCTATATAGGGATACCCCCTTAAAGTTCTAAATTTGAAGTCATTCCAACCCTAGAGATTGAACCCATTGAATCAATAACATCTTTGCACGCAATTTAATTGACGTATGGTAAAACGAAATTAATCCTACGAACTTTTTTTTAACTTTGTGCAGTGTCCATAATTTAGACCTGATCCATCTGGTAACCCTAGTGTTGTTCTAACTTTCTATAGGAATTTTTCATAACTATAAATTGTATACGGTTTTCTATTTATAACGAGATTAGCAGCTTTGGCTATTTCTACAATATCATCGTCGAA
Organism: Belonocnema kinseyi; assembly: GCF_010883055.1. Lineage (NCBI taxonomy): Eukaryota > Metazoa > Arthropoda > Insecta > Hymenoptera > Cynipidae > Belonocnema > Belonocnema kinseyi. Next base: position 120,287,093 of record NC_046657.1, on the reverse strand, counting down.
ATTATCACCCAAAATAACAAAACCCACATGGTAAACATGTTTGAGTTCCATGTTAATAACATTCATTCTAACCTCACTTTTTTCTAATTTCTGCGCTTGACTGCAGGATAAATCCGTTGGTCACCTTGGCCGAACGATACTAAACTTCCTGGTAACTCTCGTTTTATCTGTCAGATGGACGCTATACAAGAGTGGATCACCATTAATGTATCCTTTTAGATAAATTTATCTGTAGCTTTTTTTGAGAGGTGGATTACCTGGCCCTTACTCAGCTGCTTTCACCAGGGAACCTCTGGGATTCACTTCTGGGGAATTCCCCGCTATTGTTTCTCGATTGCCGGAACTTGTCCGAGATCGTGGAACTGTAGGCAACAAAGAAGCTTAAGAACGGCAGTGTTACGGTATTCCGGCAGAGAAATTAAGCTCCTTAGACACAGGTTTCTCTTGATCTTAGAAATGCCTTTGATCTTCCTACCAACTATATTTAAACATATTTCGTAATGTATTTTGATACGCTGGTTACTAATAGCGACGCCTCTATTCTCTAATGCTTCACGACATGTATAGACGGTCTAGAGCGCCAAGTCGCGTTTGGACGACAATGTGCAATTTACAGGTCCTTCACATGTATGGTTGTTTTAATTAGTCGCAAAACCAATTCTAATACACAAAACTTGAAAATAAACACTGACGAAACGCGCCCAAGAGCTGTACTCCAAGAAAACGCGAATGGTTCTGTAAACTGCCTAAACTAGATGTGCACCCGCCTGGGTAGAAATATTTGATCTTGATTTTGTCTTAGAAAAAGACTAATCCAAGTAAATTCCAATTTATTCTTTATATCTAGCTTGTGAGACGGAACCAGACTATGTTTGATGTCTTAAAATAAATATTTTTGACCTAAAGACAAAAATGTATGTCTTGAAACCAAATTACTTGATTTGGAAAGAACCTGAAAGCTTTATAACGTAGAGTCAGGCCAAAATGCTCCCAAGGCTTTCAAGGTTTTTTTAAATTTCGGGAACAGGAAAAAGTCACAAGGAGCAAGGTCAGGTGAGTATGGGGGTGGGGAAGAACAGTAATCGAGTTTTTGGCCAAAAACTCACGAGTTTTGAGTGCTGAGTGAGCTGGAGGCGTGGAATAAATTTCACAGTGACCCGGTGCATCTTCAATTTTTCGGTCAAAATCTCGTAACAAGATCCAAGTGACATCCCACACTCTTCGGCAAGCCCCCTAATGGTCAGACGTCGATTTTCGCGCACCAGGGTGTTGATTTTGTCAACGTGTGGGTCGTTAGTTGACGTTGAAGGACGCCCAGGATGCTCATCATCGTCAATCGACTGTCGGCCACCCTTGAAACGTTCATGCCACTTGAAACACGCAGTACGCTTTATGGCAATATCACCGTAGGCCGTGTTGAGCATGGCAAAAGTTTCAGTTGCAAATTTCCCGAGTTTCACACAAAATTTCGCAGCAATTCGTTGCTCTTTCAGGATGTCCATTTTACAATCCGAGAAACAAAAAGAACATTCCTTACTTAAAACCGTGTAGCTTATCGACAAATGAAGATATTTGCGACTGGAATACCGCGTTTTAAATAGCTGATCTGTACGAACTTAGCGACACCAAGCGGATTCTCCTGAAACCAACTCGAGCAGCGAAATTCAAACAGTCCGCGTATTTTTTTAACAAACCTCTATTACAATCTATTTCCAACTGCCAAAGAGGATCACTCATTTAATTTTTTTGAAATGCACTGAGAAAAGTTGGACGATTGACAATTTTTCGAAAATTGTGAAAAGAATTTCCTTAATTGACACTTAAAATTTTGTATCTTATGGAAGGTTGATCCGTGCCAGATCTGGTCCAGACTGGACTGCTAAGATTAGGTGAAGGGTTTGCGGTCGATGCCTGTTAACTCACATTTCAGAAATTTTGAACGGCGAAGGAAAATCGTTGTTATTTTTGCAAGTTTCAAAATTTTTTCAAACTGTAAAAATTTCTTGTTTACTTAATGAAAAAAAAATAATACACGTTAGCATTATAACATTTGAACCGCTAGTTTTTTCATTTTACCCCCCAGGAACGCATGTTTCCGTATTGTTTTTCAAGCTCCGGGCAAGTTTTATATCTCAAAATGTTAAAAATCGTAAGCCTCATACAACCCTCCCCTATCCACTGAAGGGAACGCATCTTTTAGATCTACAAAAACGTGTACACTTTGGCACACTTTTTCGTTAATTCTCTATCCACCGCGTGCTTCAAGACGTAAATATTGTCAATAATAATCCTTCCGTCGCTAAAGCCCGCCTGCGTCTCCAGTAATATTCCTTTCCCCTGAAAATTCTTCCGCAGCCTACATGCCAACACCATCGCGTATATTTTATACACCGTATTCATTAGCGTAATTCCTCTGTAATTTTCTGCCTTTCCCTATCCTCTTTTTCATGCAGTAGTAAGATCAAACGCTCCCTCCACGCTCTTGGGAATCCCTCTTCCCTCCATACTTTTATCACTGCTCCCTTTAGGCTTCCTCAAACATCTCGTATGCCAAACAGCCACGCTTTGCTCTCACATCACGCTAAACTCCTTCCTCATTTCTACGTACTCCTCCCTTTTCGCGGTTCCTTCCTTTCACTTCCTGTACTTCTTTTTCACCTTCCTCTTCATAATTTTATATTCCCTAACCCACCAAGACTTCACAATCCCTTTCTTCTTCTTCCTAAATACCTTCTTGTGCACACGCCCTTTCACTTTCTCTTTCAGACTCTCCCATATCTCGCCCACCGGCCCAACCTCAAAGTTTACATTGCCCAACTGCTCCTAATACTTCTCTATCGTCTCTCTCGTTCATGACAACCTCTATCCGAACGACCGTTCTTCCCCACCTTGCCTTCCGCATAATAATTATCACATAGCCTATCATCGATACCCCCGCCTTACTCACATACGTGTATTCTCCCTCTGCGTCCCTTGTTACCATACCATACGCCACCGCCCAGCTTCTTTACTCCATCCAGTCTCTTGGAATCTCCCCCTTTTTATTCGTTATCTTATTTTTCAGTTTCCTTTCGGAACTGTTCCCTTCTCGGTACAGCCCCCTTCTCCCCCAATTCTCGCATTAAAGCCCGCCCCCAGTACAACCATACCCTCATATCTCTCTACTAGTAAGTCTTTTACTCTTTTTTCACTCTTTCCGTCTCATTCTTATTGTGCAGAGTCATAAACTTATACATTGCTCACCGAACCTCACGTTTCCTATTTAGACAAATCCCACCCCACAACTACAATTAAAATTAATTTTCAACTCCCCAACTTATCCCTCTCAATCCTACTCACCTCCTCAACTTCCACCCACACACTCCACTCACACCTTCCAACCAAACTCCGTAAAAACTTTTCACCACCTGTGACTTCACACTTTCTCAATACTGCCACCAATTATATTTTATTTTAATATTTTCATCAATATTTTATGTAGAGAAAGTCGAGCTTAAAAATATAATCTGGTTACATCAGGTTTTTTCTCGATGTAATATTAGCGATATGCTTATTTATTATGAACAAAAATGCACCAAGAATAGTTATTATCGCTTAAAATTATGTAAGCCTACAAATGTTCGTATAAGAAACAATTGTTGGACAACGTTTCTATGATTTGAAAATTGTGGTTAGAAAGATGAATTGCCTAAACCAGATGAACTGTGGAAAGTTTTTGGAAAACAGTCAAAATGCTGTTAATTTGTATTTTGTGAACTAATCGCAATATCCTCTTTGCTCAAGAAATTTTATATTCAGTAGAATAAATACAGGAAGTAAATACAACTGTTCATGCCGTCCAAATCTTAAGCACTGCGAATTAGAATTGTTACAAGATTAACTTTCCACAATAAATGAAATACATTGTCCAAACAATTTGTGTTAATACAATAAATGATCGATAAACAAAATTTTCAACGTGAGCAAAAACTAACTTACGTTTTAACTCCTAAAAAATGAAAGAATTATAGAGATAGATTCTTAAAGATTTTTATAAAATCTTATTAAAATAATGGTTATTTTAAATGGAATTTTTGATGAAAAATATCAATTTAACAACAATCTACTAGCATTATTTGAGATTCCATATCAGATTAATGAATTTTGTTAAATAAATAAATAGTTTAAACAATGACTTCATATCCGTTTGAAAACAAAAATAACTCGGACATTCGTAATATCTCAGGCACCTATCATTGCTTCGAGAAGTATTCGTGGTGACTTGATTAAATTCTAAGCAAAAGACCATGCACTTTTCTTGTTGAGAAGTGGTTTTGGTTAATTTCCTTGAATTTATTTTATATTTTGTATCTCAGCATCCTGAACAAATGTGTCCATGGGCGCCAAGCCCACAACCTCCAAGATTCCGAGATAAGGACTGCTGAAGTCAGTAGCAGCGGATATGTCCTTGCTACCTGCGCGTGGTCAATCTTGGGTAAAGCTAATGTAAGCGAAAACGGGCTTTCATAACTATGCTTGCATTAGTTTGAAATACCTGAAAACCGCTCCCCATTTCCGCATGCATTAGCATCACCCAGGATTGACCACGAGGGGTTGCAAAGTCATACACGGTGCTACTGATTTCCGCGGGTCTTACCTTGGAACCAAGTGGGTTTCTGGCTTTGCCCCCACAGAGATATTTGTTCATGAAGCCGAGCTACGTACCATATAAGAAATTCAGCCGAATTAACCGAAACCACTTTTCCAAGTAGAGTCAATAACCGAGCAAGTAGAGCTAATGCCCGGCGATACTGTCTTCAACGGAAACACATCTTTTTCTAATATGAGACATATTCTTATATTTTATTAAAATATTTTTATAAATATTTTGTGTACAGAAATACGATCTTGAAAATAAAATATGCTTACATCCAGTTTTTTCCATATAATAATAGCCCTCTGCTAATTTATTTCGAATAAAAATAAGTGTATTATACTACTACACATTTAGGGATCATTCACAAATTACGTAAAGAGTTTTTCATTTGTTTAAATAAAGATGAGAATATAATTTCCGTGAAGTGAACAGTGATACAGCGATATGAAAAAAATAAAACGCGGTTCGCAATTTGTGAATGATCCCTTAGTGTCACTACCACTAAAAATGGTAAAACCTGAAAATGTTCTTTTGAGAAATAATCGTACACCTTTGTTGAAGGATTTTGATCCCTAGGAGAATAAGGTAGAAAGTGAATAAATTTTGTTACGTCATCATATATTTTTTCCACAAATAATCATTTTAAATCATTCTTTAAATATTTAAATATTTCCTGGAAACTTGTCTTTTTTTTGGTTTTTTATTTACTTTTTTCTGGATTTACATTTTGTATTTCTTCAATTTTGCACATTTGGAATTGAAATTTCTTGACTTTCAATACATACATATATATATATATATATATATATATATATGTGCGCGTGTGTGTGTGTATGCATGTACGTGAATTTATATATGTATATACATGTATATATTTTAACGACTGTGGGAAATGACGTAGTTGTCAAACGACCCTTAAATTCTCTTGTGTTCTCTGTAAAAGTTTCGTGCTGTCTCTTGAAGAGGCCAGTCGTACGTATACTCGGTTGGGGAAAAAGCCAAATAAAAATTTTTAATTTTGTAGAAATGCACTTTCTTAAAATTGTGCTTCGATATGCAGTTACTAGGAAATCCAGAAACGTACTGAAAGATAAGTAATTCATAGCAATTCACTATAATTTTACGATAAAAAAAAAATTTTAAACCTACAAGCTAAAAATAACGCTGAGATTTTGAACCGGAATTTTGAACAAACCCAAGACGTCTCTCTCTGCTCCAGTTCTACCTCCCCCCTCTCCCAACCCTCCCTTATTAACTAAAGTTTTTGGTAGAACTGACGTTAGAACTACAATCTCCACCATATGACGATTTGATATTTAACTTTGACATGATTTCGACTCAGAAAATAAACTTATTGCATAAAGGTGTTAGTTAGGCGTATAATCTAAACAATGAATAATACAAACTACAAAATACCCTCGGAAAGGACTGGAACTTTTAATGACAATAGGCATGCACACGGAAAATCTAAAGGTCATGTTTCAGGCGACGAATGGAGGCTGGGTGTTTGGAATGATAGGTGAGTAAATGATCTAAAGGTAAAAGAATTGCGTGAAACTTTGGACGTGAAGAAACTAGACATTTTATGTGTGTCTGAAACAAAGAAAAAGGGATGCGAATCCAAAGACATAAAAACGGCGTGTTGAAAGGCGGATTTTAAATATGGTCAGGAATAGACTGTGAATCACATAGTAAACAAGGAGTAGGTCTGATTTTGAATGAAAGAGCAAAGCAGCATCTCGGAGACCATGGTTTCGTGTTTCCCAGACTACTGTGGGCTAGAATGAAAGTAGCAATCAGAAGACTATTTATCATAGCATGCTACGGGCTGGTTGATAGTGATCCTAGAGAAGTAAAAGACGCCTTCTGGGACACTTTAAATGACACAATAAACATTTGCGAACATGGGGAATGAATAATTCTACTAGGAGGCATGAACGGTTGGGTGGGCGTCCAAAATCAGGATACAGAAAGAGTATCATGTAATTTTTGGGATCCAAGAACAAACTATAACGGAGATAAATTAGTTAGTCTATACTTAGAAAGGGGTCTGTTTATTACAAATACTTGGTTTATGCATAAAATGATCCACATGTACACCTGGTCTAAAGGAAAGCGCTGCAGTATAATTGACTTTGTTGTTGCGGATGAAAGACTAAGAGAGTTAGTCAAAGATACAAGAGTCATGAGGGGTCCTGAATGCAATACTGATCATTACCTTGTGATCTCAAAAATTAACTTAGGTCGGGGATGAAGAAAAAAGAGAACCAAGAAAGCAAAACAAACGCGAATCAAAATTGAGAACCTACCGAAACCGGATGTGCAAATAGATTTCCAAAATAAGATAATCGAAAGCATAGATAGGGCAACATGGGAGGACCGTATAAAAAACAAAGATATAGAGGGCGCCTG
>NC_046657.1:120197071-120279945 GCF_010883055.1 Belonocnema kinseyi | reverse complement strand
TTAGCAATGAAGAAAGAAATAGACGTAGAAATGATTATAGACGCGAAAACAGGATACTTAAACGATTAGTTAAAGAAAGTAAAGATACAATTAGAGCAGAAGCAGAGATAAAAATACAAAACGACTTTGAAGGAAGCAGGAAACTACTTTATAAAAAATGAAAGGAAACAAAAGTACAGAAATTGTCAACATGAGAAATAGTAAGGGGGAAATGGTATATAATGCAGACGGAATACTAGAGGCTTTCCGAGACTATTTCAGGAAACAATTCGGAGATGAAGCTATAGGACACCACAACTGCGATGTTGAACACGATGTGATGGAAAACTCAATTGAGAAAGTCTGTGTCACTGAGGTTAGGGATATAATTAGGAACTTGAAAAACGGTAAGGCTGCCGGGGTAGACGGTGTTGACGCTGAAATGCTTAAACACGGTGGCAAGTACATACCACATAGAGTTTGCGAATTGATAAATTTATGTTTCGGGATGGGAGACGTCCCAGACGATTGGAAAGAATCGATCATAGTACCAATATACAAGAGAAAGGGAGATAAAAGCGAGTGCAATAATTACAGAGGGATTAGCTTATTAAGCACCGTAAGTAAAATATATTCAAAAATACTTATTCGTAGGGTAATGAAAATAACAAAAGCAAAGATTTGGGAAGTCCAAAGTGAGTTTATGCCAGCAAGGTCATGTACATATCAAATATTTAGCTTCAGGCAAATAACAGAAAAAAGTTTGAGAGTAGGAAAAAAAGTTTTCTGTGCATTTGTTGACCTAAAAAAAGCTTTTGACAAGGTAAATAGAAGTAAACTCTTGGAAGTCCTGAAAGAGTATGGAGTCAATGGATGGATCCTGCTAGCTATAAAAACAATATATACAGGTAGCAAAGCGAGTGTAAGAGTGAATGGGAAACTGAGTAACTGTTTCGATATTATTCAAGGAGTTAGACAAGGACGCGTTATGTCTTCATGGTTATTTATATTATTTATGGAAAAGTGTTTAAGAACGGCTCTCTTCGACGAAGAGGGTTTGGATCTCCAAACAGTAAGGGTAGGTGGGTTAGCGTTCGCAGATGATAAGGTTGTTATGGCAGAGTCTATCGAAGACTTACAAAGAATGACTGCAGCGGGCTCTTCTCATTAGAGATTCAATGAAAGCTTGATCTGTTTATTGTCGCTTATGTAGTACCGTCTATAATGTCAGTTAGATATATTTCCTGTATTATACGATTTAAGAATATACTACCCAGTATAATTGGTATTTTTCATTGATTATGCAATTATATGTATAAAGTTAGAGTCTCTTCAATTTGGTTTAAGCTTTAGCTTGAGAAACAACTTAAAGTAATTTTTATCAAGTATTGTTTAAGATGTTAAATGTTCGACATAATTTATATTTTTATAATTTGGCTTTATTCAAGCGTTATTCAATTTATTCAATTAAATCATTTAATTTCATAATTAAATGAATTCGTATCTACATAAGTTCAAGAATAACATTTTGAAATAAAAAATATAAATCAATAGAAATTCGTCAGTGTATTCAACATCATTAATTTTCATATATAATAATGTTTGCAAACTTATGATAACGAACAAAAAAGAAAATAAATAAATATCATAAATGTATTATATGTTATCTAATAAATTATAAATATAAAACTGTTTAAAAAAACTGTTTTCGCATTTACTTTTCATTATTTTAAAAACCGTATGCTTCAAATTAAGTAGATATTGCATAATTTTATTATAATATCACAGAGTTCACTTCGATCAGTTGAATCATGGCCATTTTTGGCCGTTCTTGCATATTCTGGTTTTCTACCTTAGAGTTACTGGCGTATTCGTATTCTACGGAAAAGAATTTTAGAATCAGAGGGACTTCCTGTTCTGGATAACCTTTTATTGTCAGAGTAATCGTCTTTCTCTTCCTGCTTTAGGCGCTATTTTCATTTACGTACGTGTGAGCCAAAATTGGCGGTTTCTAGTTAAATTTTGTTTTTGGACAACTAATTATTTGAGTTAGGTGTAATTTTGGCCTTCAAATTTGGTGATTTATAACGATTTGTCTTCCTTTCATTTAGTTTACAGTCTACAGAAATATGAAGGATTTTATACATTGATATAGAAATTCCGAGTATTTTTATCGTAAATACGATTTCAACGTTATACAGGTTGAATATAGAACAAGACCTGTTTAATTACGAAATAAATTAGCAGGTTGAATGTGAAAGAGAATATTGAACTGGAAATGCGCAAGGCCTGCAATGTGGTAAATTTGGCAAATAAGTCCTCCATCCATTATGCCTAATCGGCTTACGATTACCTTTTTTTTCCTTTTCGCTCAAATATTTCAACGTTGTTTTCTTCTTTGCTACTCTAGACCATAAGTAGAACATACAAAAATATATTTTTAAGGAGATTATTGTTATATATATTTTTTACTACCATTTTTTTAGAATTTCATTATCAATACGTCAGGCTGGATAGGATTAAGCACTTTAATTTTTTTTGAATAATTCACCCTTAAAAAGAGAAGATTGTTCAGGATTCATTGGCTGCAAAAAGCTGACTCTAAGTGAATGTTTTGCAAATAAATCAGTACCTCACATATTATAAAATTACTCTTTACTTCCTATTGAAATCAGTGCAGCTTTTGTGTTTGCATCAGAAAAGTATCGATTCTGTATAAACCTTGGACGGTGATGGCGTGCAGCCAAAGAGGGTCGAGTAGCTAAGAAGATTGTCCGCGTCGTTTCCGCCAACGGCAAAACTCCGTACGTCAAAGCGGGCACGACCTAGTAATTCTCTGAAACCAACTATTATGTAACCCGGATGTAAATAGGGTAGGAAACTAGCAAAGTGGGCGAGCAGGAACATAACCAGGACGAGAAGTGCAGGATCTGAATTACTCACAATGGCATAGGACAAACCATTGTGAATAAGGCCAGTCTCAGTTGCGATTCTGTATTCATCATATACCAAAACAAAATAATATTGTCAAGCTGTTTTCCAAGTGAAAAAAATGCTAAATCACTAAACAAAAAGCAATTAAGTGACTAATTTTTATATTTCTTAACACCTTGCAAACATTTTTCTCATACCGCGGAATGCATATCTTAGTCGGCAATGTGTTCTTTTTCTGAAGCTTTTCTAGATTGCGCTATACTCAACAAACAAAAAACGGAGTGTATTCTTTAAAGCGATTTAAAGAAATCTTTAATAGGCCCGCGAAGCTTCCATGCATTCTCTCGTTACAAAGTTTTGAAGACTTTGGGTACGAAGTACTAGTACATTGCTTGCTATGGACACCATAATTTCCCTTCACATAATGAAGCCTGTTTCGGTGCGAACAAATTAAAAGTGTTCCGCCTTTAAATAACCCGAAAAAATTTTCTTTTTCTGTGGTCGACACACTTTAAAAGCACCACATGTGTATTTTTTTTTCACTTTTAACAAAAAGTATTATATAGCATGTGCAAATAAGTTAACATTCAACGAAGAATGTAAATGTTATAGCACTCAACTTCCTCAAAAGTTCGATTTATCATACTTCTTTCACAAATTAAAATTTTAAACGATCCATTTAGTGCTAATTACTCACTTTAGTTTATTCTTAAATAATATGAAGTCGATCGCCATTTTTTAGCTAGTAATTGTAAGCAATTTCAAAAACAACCAGGGTTTTAACATTAGAAATTGTGAATTAATCGTGACATCGGCCAGAACCAGCTTAAGACGAATATTCGCTAAGACGGGAAACGATAAAGTGAAGAAAGCGAGAAATTCAAGGTTTATGTCAGAGGAGATTGCGTCGACCTTAGTAATTCCTTATCCGGGTTCCAGTCCTTAAGGAGATGCAAATAAACATTCAAAGAGAGTAGTATCAGGCTGTTTCGCTATTTGTACATTTTTCTAAGAGGAAGAAGTAAGTATATCAAAAAGCATACACGAAAAAATGTATGCGTTATGAAATTACGAATTTGTAGCTAGGTCTCTGATACTAGATAATAAAATGAAACATTAAATCCTTATTTCTATGAGAAATGTATAATTAAAGTTAAAAGTTATTTACGAACAGTTGAGTCTTCTACGAACAGTTCCTGAAAATGGTAGACTTAAATATAAGAAGAAAAAATTATATTTGTGCGATTTAATTTATATTAATTCAAATTCGCAATTTAGAGGATTCGAAACTATGAAGACTGCCGACACCAGTTTGTGATCATAAACGAAGAGTGGTTGAACATGCAAAGTCACCGAGGCCAAGCAATAAAGGCTTTATAAAACTTTAAGACACTTGTGAGACGAAATCGGAACACACGCATGCAGGCACGCATCCCGCTTGCAGGCGACCGTTTCTGCGGGTCACGTGCAGGCAAACCTACTTTCCAGTTCTCAAATTTGTCGGGCAAGCTCGTGAGTGCCCTGGGTATTTTTCCCAACGAATTGTAATACTTTCGTAATTATTTTCAAAAAAGTGACTAACCGTTTTAGAATATTCATACAGAGTTTGTCAATTATTTTTTAAAGTTTTCAGATTATCTATTATTATTCTTAATTTATTATTATTTTCTTGATTTTTTTTTTATGTACTTTTTTCGAGACACTCATGTGTAATGATGAGGATGCAATCTGTAAACAAAAATCCAGCAAAGAATTATGAGTGCATTTAGTGTACGCATTCATCAAACAGAATGTATAATTGTTTCATATATGATTGTATTTGTGTAAATTGTCACCGGTACGGAATCGTTCTTCATCCCACTTAATACTTTTTTCACCTACTCGGTGGTGATGGGTGGGCATTCTTTATCAGGTGTTATGAGGGCAATACATGGCTCCTTGAAGCTATTTATATTTTCTGAGTCTTCGTCCAGTGCATGCTGTACTTCGTAGACTGGACGAAGACTCAGAAAATATAAATAGCTTCAAGGAGCCATGTGTTGCCCTCATAAGACCTGATAAAGAATGCCCACTTATCACTACCGAGGAGGTGAAAAAAGTATTAAGAGGGATGAAGAACGATTCCGCACCGGGAGCAGGTTGTATCAAAACCTTCTGGTGGAAGAAGTTTTCTTCAACCCATCAGCATTTGGCCCGTATTTTCACCTCATATTTGAAGTCGGAAGAGCCAATTCCGGAGTGGTTAGTGGAAGGGCGCACAATACTCGTGCCGAAAATAGGCAACTTAGCTGATCTGAAGAATTACAGGCCAATAACTTGTCTGAACATACTTTATACGATATTCACAGCTATCCTAAATAATAGGATTGTTCGGGCAATTAAAGCAATGTGGCAAGAAACTTATGAACAACGAGGCTCAAAGAGAGGCGTAGCCGGATGTCGGTAGAACCTGTTCATCGATAGATGTGTCTGCATAGATGGAGCATTCTACCAGCGTGATCTACCGATGGCCTGGATTGATTATCGGAAAGCTTTCGATTCGACCTCCAATAGACTTATCGTCTGTCTTTGGAAATCTTAAAGGTTCATTCGCAAATAGTTAGGTGCATAGAGAGATTAATGCCGCTTTGCGAAACCAGATTTACTATCTCATCTGGAAAATCTCGTGTGACAACTCACAAGGTTACCTTTCAGAGAGGTTTCTTTCAGGGCGACACCATGAGCCCGCTCCTCGTTTGCCTTTCACTATTGCCACTATCTCTAGCATTTCGCCATTCCGACATGTACTCGTGCGGCAAACCTGCAGATCGAAAGTACAAGGTCACTCATGTATTCTACATGGACGATCTTAAAATCTATGCTAAAAACAAAGAGCAACTGCATCTAGCTCTAGGGATTCTCGAACGATATACTAAGGAAATTGGAATGGAATTTGGGTTAGACAAATGCAACAAGGTTTATTTTTAGCGTGGAAAACTTAATGGCATCCCTGAAGATCCTGAGCTCGTTGACAGAAGCGCTATACGACACCTTTGCGCTGAAGAGACTTATACATACCTGGGCGTGCTACAGAACCGCGTTCAGGATGTGACATCTATAAAGGATACTCTCCGAAGCAGATACAAACGTCTCATCCGACAGATTTGGTCTTCCGAACTGTCGGCGAAGAACAAAGTAACTGCAACGAACATGCTTGCCGTCCCGGTAGTACTCTATTCATTTGGAGTAGTTCCATGGACGAAGAACGAGCTCAAATCCCTTGATATCGGGACAACGAAGGTTATGCACATGAACAAAATCATGCGTTTTAAGTCTTCCGTTCCGCGACTGTACATCTCACTCCGTCAAGGTGGTCGCGGAATATTGAGTCTTGAATGTCTTCACAACAGGATTATTCTGGGTACAACACATAGAAATGCAAGTGGAAGATACCCTCTTCTTAAGTGGTCAGCAGTCACAAAGAAGTAGGCAAAGAAGAGTTTCTGTACAAAGCAGCGGAGGAGACTGCTGAAACACTCGGACTTAACTTCAGTATTAGGGGTGAGAAAAATGCATTAAATCTTATCTATCTCGAGTACTCACTCCTAAAAGCCCAGATTGAGAAAGCACAAGAGAAAAACTTTCGTGAACAGCTCCTCGATAAGAGGATGCACGGTATCTTCCACGGAAATGTGAAGGATCAGACAATGTCTTGTGAGCTAACGTTTGCTTTCCTTAAATCGCCCGGATTGAAGTCTGGTACGGAGGGTTTCATTTTTGCATGCCAAGATGGTGTCAGTTCCACCTTAACATACCGTCGCCACATTTTGAGCCAAGACATTCCTGATGATAGCTGCAGAGCGTGCCATACACACCTCGAGCATTTAGCTCATATACTATCTAGTTTTCCAACTCACGCGGGAACGACCATCATTCAAAGGCACAATGCGGCACTAAGAGTGCTTTATTACCATCTCTGTCACTTTTACGGCATTACCTTTAATGTCGCTCCTCTAAATGCTCCTAGGGAAATCGAGTCAATTTATAAGAATGGGAAGTGCCGCATATACTGGAACTTTATTTTCTCGACAATTGTTTCTGTTGCTCACTCGAGGCCTGACATGGTTCTTCTTGACTTCGAGAAGCGAACCATGTTCGTTATCGAATTTTCGGCACCAGCTGTCAAAAACATCATAGCCAGGAGAATAAAAAGAAAGAGAGGTATCGAGACCTTATAAGGGAGTTGCATCGATTGTACCCGGAATATTATGTTAAATTAATTGTCCTTATCATTAACGCTCTTGGATGTGCCAAGCTTTCACTCGCTAGTGGCCTAAAAGGCATCCCTGCGTGTCAACAATATGCAAAACACTTGCGGGAAAAATGCAGAAGGCGGTAGTCCTTGGGTCGCTCCGTATTCGTAGGGCGCACGAGGCTTGTGCTGGATCGTCGTATCGACTCCCTTACTGACTGTTAACACCTATCTAACGGTCGTAAGACGTGGTTGTGGCTGAAATTTTACCGCGATTATTCTGGGAGCGGGAGCAATTTTCCAGATTAGCACCCTCTCGCGGCGAAATCCTGCGGTTTTCCTTATTAACAATTTTTAATTATATATATTGTATATAGATATTTTTTTTTTTGAAAATGCATTATTATATTTGAGAATATTTGGAGTACTGTGAAAGTGTTGCATGAAAAAATGTAACTTTTGGATTTTCCATTATTTTTTATGCTGTCAAAATTTATTTTTTGTTTTATCAAGAAATTTCAAAAAGTTATTATCATAAACTTCTAGATGTGTTTTTTGGAATTTTGTAAATCATATGACTCTTATCATATTTATTTTTATGAAAAATATCATTAGATGAATTCTTCCCCTTTTTAAACACTATGAATAACCGTACAGAGAATACTTGAACTTCGAAAGAATGGTATAAAAAATCTTCAAAAGGCGCTCACTTTTTCAATTTTTATCCATAATGGATGGCAAACGAACCTAACCTTTAGTTTTGTACATTTAGAGAGTGTACTAGAAGCCAATCGAATAGAATTATTTTTTTATAAGTTCTCGTGCTGACAGCCAGACAGGCATAAATACATACATACAGATAGACCGGCAGAAAGACACATTCATAAAAACCTATTTTTCAAATTAAAGAGGTCTCAAAACGTGGACAGTTGACAAACACGGGGCGAGGGGGTGGGTTATAAAATTTTATGCATATCTAATACGTTCTCTGATGACAATGTAAGAAGAGTGGTTTTGTTTATAAATAAAATAAAAACTACGTGTCCTATAAAAAAGTGATAAATAACAAGTTTGTAGATATTTTTTGGATGCACAATGTTTGTCTTATCATTTTATTTTCCTATCTGGCATAGCTTGACCGCAAAATGCAACTTATGGTTTTTAATTAGTTTTGGTGCGGTCAAAATTGAAATGTTTCAACAAAATTCAAAAAGTTGATATGATAATCTTGTAGGGCTATCGAAAAGTAACATTTTTCTTTTCAAGTGCTATGAACAACTGTACATAGAATTTTTGAATCATGAAAAAATATGTAATCCAAAATTTTCAAAATGGGTTCACTTTTTGTATTTTTATCTAAAATCTCTAACTAACGAACTTGGCATTTAGCTTAGGTCACTAAAATAGTGTACCAAAAGTCAATCTTATCGATTATTTTTTTTCAAAAGTTATCGTGCTCACAGACAGACATAAAGTCAAGCATTTTGAAAGACAGATCGACATAAAGATAGACACATTCGTAAAAACCTGTTTTTCAGATTCAGGGGGCCACAAAACGTGGATTTTTGACAAAAACTGGGGGGGGGGGGCGGGTAAATTTGACACAAATCCAGTACCTTCTCTGATGTGTATGTAAAGATTTTAAACGAGAACGCCTTTTCGTGGGATCTAGTAGAAACAATAGAACGGTTGCGTGCAAGGATGGTGTTCTTGCATTTTTAGAAGCTACTTGTTTTTCATTTGTTATTCATGAAGTTTTACACAAAATAAATAAAATATTATTGATTTCTATAAAATGGAAGGGCACTTTTATTGCATCCAACTACTGGATTCTGTTCATTAAATTGAAAGTATTCGGTTGTGATAATTGAGCGGTAATAATTGTAGTGAGTTTACAGTGGGATTTGAGGTGAGTTGATGGGAAGAGTATGTGAGAAGATTTTGTAAGTGAGTGTTTGTATGCTGGAAAGAAATAAAGTGAAAAGTTGTGAAATATATTGGGAGATAATGATTGTTTATTTTAGGCTGAGAGGTTGGCTTATTTAGCGTAGGAATAAGGGTGGGTAAACAGGTGCATCCGAGTAGAGGTTACAGGGTAGGTTAAGGAGAGATTATCACGGGATGGAAACAAGGAAGAAATTACGGTAGCCGGGTGAGGTAGAGCTGGAGTGACAGTAGCTATGCAGCACGCATGTTTTATTTTTTATGGATTCAGAGGAGGAAGTAATCTGCAAGCAAGAAAGTTACAAGGAAAGGGGACAATTTAGGAAAACCGTAGATAGTGAGACATTAAGGTCAGATAGCTTTGCTTAATCGAACCGTTTATAAATAGGAAGAGGAAAGAGGCAGAGCGAAGAAAATCCAAACATAATTTACAGAATTGGAAGGAAAAGAAATTTTTAAAGAGGCTGAAGGCGTTGGATGGTTTATCTTAAACGGAAATACAGAGGGAGATGAGGAACAGGAATATACACCAGGGTGGTCCAAACATGCATGGACCCCCTAACACACTCCTACAACTACCTGAAAACTACCCTTAAAACAAAAAGTGTCCATTCTTTATGAAATCGACCTTTTAAACACAGCATTATCGTCTTTTTTTTACTTAAAATTATTAATATTGGTCTAGTGGAATATTTACTATCATTCGTTAATTAATTTTTCAATATTTAAACAAATGGAATTTGTTTTAATAATTTTTTTCGAAAATTCGTTTTTTATTCTAAAATTTTAGTATTAGTGTAGCGGAATATTAATTAACATGAGTTTATTAATTTTTAATTCTTTTAGCAAATATATTTTGTATAAATATTGTTTTTTTTAAATTAGTTTTTTTTCTTAAAAATGATTACTATTGGTCTAGTGGAATATTTATTAACATTACTTCTTTTTAATTTTTTTAAAAGAATTATTATTACAAGAAAAACTTGTTAAACAAATGGAATTTGTTTATAATGAACCTTTATTGATAAACATTCCACTAGACCCACATTAATCATTTTTATTTGAAAAAATTCGAAACAAAAATATTTTTAAAAATTCCATTTGTTTAAATATTTAAAAGTTAATGAACTAATGTCAATAAGTATAGTAATAATTTTAAGGGAAAAGAACTTTCAAACAAAATTATTCAAACAAATTCCATTTTTTCTAAATAATTGAAAATTAATTAACCAATGTTAATAAATATTCCACTAGACCAATATTAATAATTTTAAGTGAAGGAGACTAGGATACAGTGCTCAAAAGGTCGATTTCATGAAGAATTGACGTTTTTTGTTTTCAGAGTAGTTTTCAGGTACCCGTGAGGATGTTAGGGGAGTCAAACCAATACGTCTGATACATGAAATTCTTCACTGGATAATTCTCTACAAGCCCCTATACTTTCCCTATACCTGCTTTCAAACTCCAAAAAATTATTCCCAAAACTCCAAAAAGTGATTTTACCCCATGCGTTTTGCATGGGAAACTTTAAGCCAAAACCGGCACCTGTTAAAATAAAATAAAAAGAAATAAAATAACAAATTTGGGAATTTCTTTTTTCAAATTTGGTGTTAAATGGGGGGAGAATCATTGTCCTCTAAAGAAGCATTTTTAAGCCACTTTAATGTACACACACAGAAGGAGAAAGGGGAACAGTAATTGATCATGTGATATTGGATGATGAGGTAAGAGAGAAGGTCAATAAACTAGAAGAAGATTATATTGATTCGGATTACTCTCCTTTAATAGTGACATTAGAGGAGAACAAAGTAATATCAATATGGATAAAGAGGAAGCAAAGTTAAAAAGAGCAGGAGAATGGGAATGAGCAATGGAAGGAAACTAACAGTTTGGAGAAAAGGTCAGAAATATTAAAATGGGAGAGGGAAATGTGAACGAGGAGATCGAAAAAATGTTAAGAGAAATAAAAAAAGAATTATAGTGTAGAAGCAAAAAAGGAGGTAGTAAAGAAGGAAATAGAGGTGGATGCGATGAGGATTGTAAAGAGAAAAAGATGACGGTAAAAAAAGAATTAATAAAATGGAGAATAAGAGTGTTAAAGAAGAATATAGATGTAAAAGGAAGAAGTGTATTGAGTTCTGTCATCAAAAGAAAGAGTAATAGAATAAAAGGTTTTAGGAAGAAGTGGAGAAGGCAAGGACGGGAGAAGAGGTCTCGAAGGTAGTACACAGAGAAAGAAAACAAAAGAAAAAGAGTAAACCAGGATATTGAAATGATAGAATGGAAAAAATATTTTATAGATTTGCTAGGGGGAGTAGAGAAAATATTTAGGAAAGTAGGAAAATACGGGAGAGAAAAAGAAGAGAAAAAGAGCATAGCAAGGGCAGAACAAGTCAGAATGTTGGAAATAATGAAAAGTGAAAAGGCACCTGTTATAGATGATATTTCAATTGAAAACTGGAAATATAGGAGAGGGTCCGCAACTAAAGGAATGGGCATGGATAATGTATCATAGGATATCGAGAGGAGAGGGATGGCTGGATTTATGGAAATAAAGACTAGTGATATCCTAAGTAAAGAAAGGAAAAGCGGAGGGGTTTAAAGATTATAGGGGTGTGAGGCTGATTTCAAAATCGTATAAATTATATGCAAATGTGTTGTCGGGGAGTTTCAAGAATGAGTTTGGGAAAAAAGATAGAGCTACCAAATCGGGAGGGGCTTAAAGATTATAGAGGTGTAACGCTAATTTAAAAATCGTATAAATTATATGCAACTGTGTTGTCGGAGAGTTTCAAGAATGAAGTTGGGAAAAAAGATAGAGCTACCAAGTCTTGCAGGGTTCAGAAAAGGTATGGCGATGATGGGCAATATACTTGTTTCGAATTATCTGATAAATAAAAGTATTAAAAGGGAGAAAGGGGCAATAGCAAAATTCGTATACTTGAAGGCGGTGTTTGACTACTTGAAAAGATTCGAGAAAAAAAAGTTATGGTGAGAAAGGGTATAAGAAAGGGCATTATAAAAAGAGTATCGAAAATTTCCATAGAGGAAACGGTCTTCTGAGCCCAATTCTATTTAATATATTGATATCAGACCTAGAAGAAGAAATGATTAGAAAGGGATGGGGAGGAATTAGGATGGGAGCGAAAAAGATATATGTGTTGGAGTACGCGGACTATATAGTATTGATGGCTGATAAGATAATGTAAAGTTTTCAGATGGTCATGTAAGAAACAAAGATCGTGTAGACCAATAGGTGACTTCAAGCCACAAGTAAGTATTGCAATCACACGAGTAGGAATTTTCTCGAACGCATATGTATCACGCACTATTTTTTGCAGCACCCGACCAAGAAAGCTTTACTTTAAACGCTTCTCTGATATAGTAACAGGAACATGCCTCTGCAAACAAGAATAGTTTACCTCAGTTGGGAGTAATCATCAGTTGACCATTAACCTGCTTGAACAATTACCTGCAACGTTTTGTACAACTAGTTTTTCCCGTCGTATAGACCACCCACTCTTTGGTGCCATGTAATCTTAGTCAAGTTTGTTCACGCCTTGATTTGGGACTTTACCTTCAGGGTCATCTCTGAACCAAAATAATTTTTGTTTTAATCAACCGATCCGGCTAAGTTTACTTACTGGGCGGGTGGTTAAAGGATCGCTGAATACAAATTTTTGGTAATATATTTGAAATAATAGTTTAAAAAAGGCGGCAATATTTTTGGAAAGTTGACAGATTGGTCTAAAAGTTCTAGATTATTGTGCGTCCTCTCCCTGCTTACTCATCGGGGATTATACTGAGTGCCCTCGATTCTCACTCTTTGAAATCATACAGTTAAGTATCATTTGATTCTTTACTCAGAAGCTCTATGTCAAGTGAATAGTAATGAGTCTTCAAAAGATCAAGCTGTTCATATATCTGCGGCGATTCTTTTTCAGTATCTGTCTCAGCCTTTAAATCTGGATGACTGGAATTAGTAGATTCTGGAACAGAGTAACTTCTGTCCTGATTTGCCAGACATTCAAATTCGATTGAACCAAAAATACTTTTGATTAGTGCATAAACCATCTAAAAAGTACATTCAGGTGTTTTCCGAGTGGATATATAAAAAAAATGTATATAGTTATGAGCAAATTAGATAACCAACATGTTTTACTTAAAGACGTTTACTAATTACTTATTATTTTTTCACCGCTTTTTTACTCCCCCACGCTGTGTAACGCATTTTCGGGAATTTTTCTATATGTTTTCATAATGACTTCAACAGGAGTCAGAATCCCCTACCTCCATCCACTCATTATCTATTGTTTTGTAATTTGTAAGCTCTTCCTTATTAGAATCAAGATTTAATCAATTTAGACCCATATATTTTGTAGAACATTGATAGATTAACACATTTAATAATTACGTGTGAAAGATCAAATTCAATTGGCAGCAATTTATATTATTCGAGGTATGCTCCGTAACAAGGCATTGTACGCACCACTTCTCGAAAGAGTAATTTTGTACCAGCGCCGCTCGGTGCACCGGTTGGACTGTACGGCCTGTTAGAGCGCGCACGAGAGAGTTTAGCTCGATATATTCCTATAGCTGCATAATTAGTCGGAGTTCTATTATAAACTAGCGAAGCACATTCTCATCGCACACTGCGCGTGCAGCTCGCTTAGCTCGCAAGTTTGAGCGCGCGACTGTTGGTTCTCGCTCTTCGCGCTCGATAATGCATGCACCTCGCTCTACATACTCTGTATTTGTAGTTGACCCACATTTATGTACAGACATTTTCATATTAAAGGTCTAGCCATCAAAAATTGTAATTTGGTAATTGTGAATCCTTCTTAGTTAAAGCTATAACTAATTTGTTTATTTTAAATGTCATTTTTTCCGATTTACATAAAAAATAATTTGGCTAAATAAACAGTTATTGTAA
This sequence comes from Belonocnema kinseyi, assembly GCF_010883055.1. Lineage (NCBI taxonomy): Eukaryota > Metazoa > Arthropoda > Insecta > Hymenoptera > Cynipidae > Belonocnema > Belonocnema kinseyi. The sequence continues at coordinate 120,265,924 of NC_046657.1, read as the reverse complement.
CTTGCGTTGTTTTTCCAAAAGGTTAATTTGTTTATTTAAAATGTATTTTTATAAAAAATTTAATCAGATCTTTTTTTATAGAACAACTTTAGTCATCTCATTTTTTTATTCTGATGAGCTTTTCCCAAAAATCAAATTTTTTGGATCAGCAACTTTTGTATATTCATTTTTTTATAGCTTGTGTCCTTCAGCAAAGTGAATTTTTTATTCTATATTTTACTATTAGAACAAAAACTACGTGTTCCATTCAAAAATGGTTAATAGAAAATGTATGGTACTTTTGGGGTATAAGACTTATGACAACTAATTTTTTTTCGTATACCTTTTTCCTTTTTCCAAAAATTAAATTTTTTATTTTTTATTTTGAATGTGCTACATATATTTGGTCCAATTCTTTTTTTGTAGATTGTGTCGTTTGTACAAAAATGTAATTATTTTTATTTTCAATAATGTGTTTTTGGAATAAAACCAAGAACTTCGCGTCCTAGAATATGGTTATTACATGGGCAACACAATATTTGGTTGAACCAATAACATTTTATTATTAGTGAAATTTGTTTGATTATAACATATCTTTTGGTCGATCCAAGTGAATATTTTGGTTCATCCAACCATTTGCAATATCAATTTTGCAGGATCCTACGTTTATTTAATATGAAAATCTTTCTGTTGTTTTATCAAGAACTGGATTTCATTACTTAATCCCAATCGATTCATCATCTTTAATTGCAGTATGCAGTCGTACCAACTACGCATGCGTCCATTACTTTTAAGATGCTTTCAACAAAATATTTTCGTTGAATCAACCAAGTATTTTGCTTCATTCTAGTAGAATTTTCTCTTACATTATTTGGTACATCCAAACAAAAAATTGTTTTGCATCAATGAAGTATTTTATTTACCGTAGGCATGTTTTTTTCAGTGTCTTTTTAGTTCTCAAAGTACATAGCCGATTATACACTATTGGTTAAAAGTTTAAGATCACCTCTTTTTTTACCATTAATTAGGTTCTCTTAATTTTAATTATGTCAGAGCTAAAAAGTTTCCTCTTCAAAGGATTAAAGGTTCCCAAAATTTTATATAAAATGAGCCCAGAATGAAACTGATTTGTCTACTTCTAAATAGGATATTTCAAAAATAGAGTAATCTTCAATGTTTTTTTTTTTAATTTTCAATAACTTCCGTAATAATCGATACCTTTCACGTTCTTGAGCTCATATTAATGCTACTTTTCCACAGGATCGTAAAATTTTATGAGCGTAAATTAAAAAAAATATCCCATCGCACTGTGAGAACTTAAACTATTTTTTCACAGTATTGCAAGAGCTTTAGGAGCATAAATCTAAAGAAAATTCCTCTCACAGTGCAAGAACTTAAAATTGTTTTATGCTAATAAGATGTTATGGTACTTGGAAAAATAGCTTTAAAATAAGCACAAAAACATTAAAAAATATTAATCCTTACACAAATTAGCTTCGTCATGGCTCATTTTGTACATAATTTAGAAAGCATTCAAGCCTTTGAAAAGAACATTTTTGTAGCTCTAACAGAATTTAAATTAGAAGAACCCTAGTCAATTATCAAAAAAGATGAGTTCTTAAACTTTTAACCAGTAGTGTACAAGAGGACTGGACCGCGAATGCGCATGCGCGGCGTGGCGCGGAGTAAAATTATGAACATTAGATGATCATTTAATAGTTCAAATATGATATACTTGTATATTGCCCGTCTACAAAACTGGTCAATTTGGCCAATTCACAGAAAAAACACAAGATAAATCTTATATCGATTTCCGATGAGAGATTCGCTGCAACAAAAATTAATTTTACAGGATAAACTTTGACGAAATATCGGCTAAAATTTCTTTTGTTTTTTCATGACAACACATGTGTTTTAAAAGACGCGAAGTTGTGCGAAAAAAACTTTATCCCTCTAAAAAATTTTCTGCAACAAATTTTATCATTACTTTATTCTGTGCTGAAAAAATGTTGTTTGTTTAATCAAAATGTATTCCGAAATCAAATGAATTGGGTCAACAAAACAATTTTGTAGAATGAAAAAACAATTTGTTTCCTGGTGAATTTTATATCGGAACCTGGATGTACTTAGCGTGGGTTTATTGCGTTCCTATAATTGATGGCATTTTTATGATCAGGGGTTCTGCGAGGCCAAGGAAGAGAAAGAGAGAGACGCTATGAGCTCAAAGAAGCCGAGCAGTAGCATAGCGACAAAGCGGACAGTACCCGCAGCTAGCAATTGATCATCAACTGTCACCATGTATCAGTTCTTTTTCATTGCCTAGCGAAGTGCTATGCGAGGTGATATGTATTTATAGTATTTAATCTGCAAGTTCAGGTTATTATATATATTAAAACATGGAATGAAAAACATTTAAAAAATATTTTTACTATGAAGAAAAATCCTGCAGAAATGGTTATGACGGCCCTGACTTTATACGTTTGGTTCGTTTCACATTTCTGTATTGTTTTCCTGTATACACCTACTTTTATATTATATTATTTTCTCTAATATTAATATTATAGTGTAACGTGGGGTTTGCATAAAATATAAGAAACTTTATGTTTTGATATTGGGTCGCAGACTTAAGAAACTTCAGATCACTGTATTTTATGGAACCGTAATTTAAATGCTTGTTTGTCTATAACATTCTTTAATCTTAAAAATACTATATTTTTAGAAGGTCGTTGATTTGTTTTTGTTGCCATCTTGAAATTATTCTTTGCATGTGTCATTTTAAAACTTCTCTATCGAATTTCGATTAGGAGACTCTTACATTTGCATTTTATTTTACTCTATGCAAATTAAACACGGTGCCAAACAAGCTTTTCCTCGAATTGGACTGAGTTTCAAATTAGTCAAGTCGTATGGTAACGCAGAATTGCTTTTAATTAAGGGTAAATCGTAAGCTCTAATGGCACAAATTACCAAGTTTCCCAAGTATTTTTACCTAACGTCTTATTCATTTTTATGTAAAAACTAACGAAAATATCCTGCTTTTCTTTTATTAAAATAGGCACTGATTTTATTTTTGGGTATATGATCAAATTTCAGCGAGATATATTTATTTAACAGTGTAATTTAGCTGATAAAAGTATACGGCAAAAGGGACCGTCCATAAATTACGTACCGTAAGAGGGGGCGAGGAGTCAACAAAAATTTTACGGTCAAGCCTTTAGGATGGATTTCCTTACATTAATCACGTATGTGTGCATGGGTGGTGGGCTCAGAAATTAGTCGAAAACGAATTACGTGATTTATGGACGCTCCGAAAATATATTTCGTAAAGGCATAGTTTATTATTTTCCCTTAAGGGTGTTGGTTAACAGGTGTCAAAACTCAATATTTGCATTTTACTCTACAAATATTTGAATCAACTTTGGTTTTTTCTGAAAAGATTTCTTTTTGCAAATAAAAGCCTGTCGATCAGGCGGAAAATATATAATTTTAATAGTTGTTCCACGAAACAAAAGCTTAGGGCGCACCTTTGTCGGAACTTGCGCTTCGCGCTCAAATATTTATTCTTTGCTTTTAGAATGCTTGAATAAAACTTGATCAAAAAGATCTCTTGTAGATCGCCGTATTTATATGCGTCTTTATACTCTGAATTTTCTACTTAATTAAGTGGAGCTAAAGATTCATTCGATCAAAGCTATATAGGTTTTGAGAAACACATTCTTATCGTGATACTCGCGCTGCGCGCTCGATTTTTAAATGAAATTTGTAAATGTATATTTCCTGAACCAGCTTAAAATAAATAAAAAACTGCAATACTTTTTTATACATTTTTCTCTATCTCGAGTTTTTTCTGAATCTCGCGCTTTTCAGCATAATATTGAATTTTTCAATTCCCTGCATGCTACCTTCGATAAATAAAAACAAAATGACAAGTGCTATTGAAAAATCGTTGAACGAAATCTTGCAGGATTTTCCAAAAGCTATAATTTCTTCCTACGATTTTTTTTCGTATTTTGCGTCGTTTGGTTCAAAATTTGAATGTTGTAATATCAAACTTCGTACAATACGAATACTTTCTCAATCGTGAATGGTGAGAATGTAATAAATTATAACAAATTTATACATTTTTTTTAAGTGCCACAAATTTTTTAAATATTCTAACTTTTGAAATTTTTATCCAAAATGGCTGGTGATTGAACTCATTCTTTTTCATATTGCCGATAGTCATCGTGTTTACGGACGGACAGACATACATACGCTATCGTAAAAACTTGATTTTCGGATTCAGGAGTTCTTAAAACTTCGAAATCCGTTGACAAATTGTAAAGTCAAATTTCGGACAATTCTGATACATTCTTAATAAAAAATGATGAGAATGTGAAAAAAAGAGAATCGACTTAAATTTTCAAAATGTTAAAGTAGAAGTGAGCAAGTCGCCCTCCTTTTTTAAAAATTCGAATATCACCTAACGTATAAGATCGAAAAGGTGGGCTCCTTCCTTGCGAAGCGTCACATGTAATAATTAATTTAGTATTTAATTTACGTTCGATGAATACGTCATATATATTTTTTATTTTTTTCCAATTTTGTGATAAAAAAATTTTTGTTACTCTTTAAACTTCGGGGAAGAGAAGGGCGGTGCGAGTAGGAGGTCCACTCAGCGCAGTCACCTATAAAACCTCACTCAAATTATTATAATGAGATGGACAATTGGTGTAGATTTTTTGCTTTTTTTTGGGTCTTTGATGACAAACATTACGTTTCCCAAGAAAATACCCATAAATCTTACACACTTACCCCTCGTGATCAAAAACATTTTGAAAGTTTCAAAACCACTTTGAACAATATAAAAATGTTTTAGAACTCTAAATTAATTACATGACACTCAAAAGTTTCTCTTTCATTACAATTTCCGCAACAAACTTCTCTTTTACGTGATCGTATAAAGCGGAGCATATATATGTATGAAAAAAGCATAAAAACTAATACAGCTTAGAAAACAATGTTAGTTGATATATTTTTGCTCTTTTTTTTCTATCGGATAATATATGATACGTTACCGAAAAACTACCCCTGAGTTATATAAACCTACTCCTCGTGATCAAAAACGTTTTAAAAGTTGGAAAACCACCTGGAACAATATAAAAATGTTTCAGAACTCCAAATTAATTACATGACACTCAACAATTTCTCTTCAATTATAATTTCCTGAAAAACTACCATTCCGCTTGAACGTATGCAGCGGAACATACATATGTATGAAAAAAGCATAAGAATGAATACAACTTAGAAAACACTGCTAGTTGATATTCTTTCTCTTTTTTTGCTCGCCGATCATTTATAATACGTTTCACAAAAACTACCTTTAATTCTTGCACACCTACCCCTCGTTATCAAAAACGTTTTAAAATTGGGAAAACCACCTTCAACAATGTAAAAATGATGTAGGGCCCCAAAAAACGACTTTTTTCTCTCTGATAATATTTAATACGTTCTGCGAAACCTACCCCTAAGATGTATACACCTACCCCCATTGATGAAAAACGTTTTCAAAGTTGGAAGACACGTACGTCTTAGGGGTAGTTGTTCGGGAACGTATTATATATTATCGGAGAGCAAAAAAAAAGAGCAAAAAATATCAACTAACAGTATTTTCTAAGTTATATCATTTTTTATGCTTTTTTCATACATATATATGTTTCGCTGCATACGGTCACGTGAAAGGGTAGTTTTTTAGAGAAAATATAAAGAGGGAAAAGTTTTCAAGGGTCATGTAATTAATTTTGAGTTCTAAATCATTTTCATATTGTTCATGTCATCGGAGAGCGAAAAAATTACAAAAAAATATGAACTAAAATTGTTTTCTAAGTTGTATTATTTTTTATGCTTTTTCATACATATATATGTTCCGCTGTATACGTTCGCGTGGAAGGGTTGTGTCTTAGGGAAATGATAAAGAGGGGGTGAATTTTCAAGTATCATTTAAATAATTTGGAGCCCAAAATCATGTTTACATTGTTGAAGGTGGTTTTTTCCACTTTTAAATTGTTTTTGAGCACGAGAGGTAGGTGCGTGAGACTGAGGGGTAGTTTTTCGGGAAACGTAATATACAGGGTCATCAAAAAGTATTAGACCCCCCCCCCCATCAGCGAAAATATGCGTTTTCATGAGAAATGTTTTAGACAAGAGTTTCAGGGTTTTGGGCGAGGATCTAAATAGTGGCCTTAAAGCTGACCTTGGCGTTGACCTTCAAGATTATTTCAAGGTCAACTTTTATTTTTCAAACGGAAACCTCTATTTTGGAAACCACCAATCGAAAGAACGGTCATTCCAGGGTCGCGTAAACTTAAACAAGGTCTAGATAGCTGATCAGCGAAAATATGCGTTTAAAAAAAATTAAACATTGTATCCAGATCCAGTCGACTAAGGCGAGAACCATCGTACGTCTCATCAGTCCACAAAAAAACCCCTATGTGGATCCGGCCTGTAGAGGCAAACTCCATTAAAGGTCACATGGATCAGGGAATTCCCATTGAGGGTCACATGACCTTAATGCATATCTAAACGTAAAACTTTCCGTTATTTAGATTAGCGGTGTCAAAAATAGGGGTTTACGTTTGAAAAATAAAAGTTGACCTTGAAATAACCTTGAAGATCAATGCCAAGCTCAGCTTCAAGGCCACTATTCAGATCCTCGTCTAAAACCCTGAAGATATTGTCTAAAACATTGCTCACGAAAACGCATATTTTCGCTGATCAGTCGTCGAGACCTTGTTTGAGTTTATACGACCCTGTAATGACCACGAAGGTCATCGGGTAACATGACCTTGATGCATATCAAAACGAAAAATTTTGCGTTCTTTCGATTGGCGTTGTCAAAAATAGGGGTTTTAATTTCCAATAATTGTTAATCTCATTGTAATCATTTTTAGCGAGTTTTCGTAGATGGCGGCACTGAGTGGACGTCCTGCTAGAACCGCCACCCTTTTGTCTGCAGTTTAAAGAGCAAAAAAGGAAAAAATATGGCGTATTCCATTTTTTAATTTGCCTTGGTGGCGGCACTGAGTTGATGGACCTATTTATCATTGCAATTTGGAACATACTGTGTCATCAAATATTCTAATAGCTGACATTATTAATATTCATTAGAAGCAGATATATTTTTATAGCCGCCAATTTCTGTGAAAATACTTACTAGACTTAAGATAAATTTTTTCAGCATAACCTAAAAAACAGGTTTTTTTTTTCATTTTTCTTGTTTAATAATGAATTTAGGCATGGCTTAATTTTTTGGTCCTATTGTGTTCGCATTGATGTCATTTATCCCTAACATTTTTAATGAAACGCTTTATTGATTTTTGAAATAATTTTTTATTATTTAGAGCTTTTTATGCAACACATTTAAGCGCATATAAAATATTTGACTTGGAAGGTGGTTTTAATTTCGGCAACTGCACATATTTTTTTAGTATAATTTTTAGCAAAAAATGTAGACAACACATCGTCGCTGACGTGAGTTCAGAAAAGCGAACCTTGAATTTTAGAACCAGGAGCGGAATTTATGATATTAAAGTAAAGACCCATTAATAGTAATATACGTAGAAGGGCAAGGAAAATGAAATTGGTCGGTTAACCTACGGCAGGCTGGAACGCGTATAATCAGCACAGCCATTTTCCTTCTCGTCGTCGGTTCATGTCGACATTTCACCACATATATGAAATTCACACTCAGAAATTCTGTAGTCCAGCAGCAAGAAAAAAAATAAAATAAAATGGGACAGAGAAATATCAGGGAAATAGTAAACGAACTCAGATTTGTATGATTACAAGAAATTCATAAGCAGCAACGAACTTTAAAGCTTTTTGATTTAATCAACTAAACATTTTTAATTCAGAATTATTTATATAATAATCTATGTTTAACAAATGTAATTTAACAAATTATGAATCAAGTATGGTAACATGAGCATTATATCGATTTTTAGGATTTAATTTTTATATTATATAGTGTGGAATTTGAGCGAGAAATACGAGAAATGAGCAGCAACGATAAAATCTCTCCTCTTTTTTTATGAAGTCTCATCTCATCTCGTCTAATATAAGCGAGCATCTCAAAAGATCGTATATTTCGATCAACTGCCTTGTCAGTGTGAAAACTAACATTCGTAAAAAAAACAAATGTCATTAGTAGTGTCATAAAATATGAAAGTAGACATATGAGGCACAAAAAACATAGCATTCACAATAAAATGTGCATTCCAATTAAATTATATACTTCTTTTATTAATAATTAAGGTTTCAAATATGATTTTCAATAGTATAATCCTTTTTTTATCTCGCTAGTTTATTTTTTGTATGGTCTTTGTAATTATATCTCAAATCTGATGCATGAAGAAAATTATTCTCTAATTCTAGATTCTTGGGACTAAAAAAGCCTTATATACACTCCTTGTTTGATGATAATTATTATAATGATGTGTACTGATTTATTATGCGGCATATTTAAAAACTCATTTCACATGACTAATACAATTACGAGAATATTAAAAACAATTTCCGTATTTAAGAATGGGATTTAATGAAGATTTTTTTATGTTTTGAGATATAATCTTATTATTTCTTTGAAATAGTTTCAATACAAATAAAACAGTTTAAAGGGGATTTTAAAGGAATTCTAGAGATTTTTAAAGAGATTTCAAGATATTTAAGGCTCGAATTTAAGATTTTTAAAAAGCTATAAGGAATTTCTGCAAATTAATAAATGTCAAGGAATTTCTAATGATTTTAATAATTTTAAGCTATTATTTTTAAAAATTGCATACAGTTCTGAAGAATTTCATAGGATTTAGAAGGATTTTGTGGGATCTGTAAGATTTATGATATTTTAAAGGATCATAAGGAATTTTCAACATAGTTACAGAATTAAAAAATGTTCGAAGAAATTTTACTCGGAATTTCAAATATTTTAGGATATTTTAAAATATTTGAAAGAAATTTTTATTTAAAAAATAATTTTCTTTTTGCAAAAATAAACTTAAAAGTGACAATTTTGCATTTGGTTGAATCTCTGAAAGTTCAAATGAAGATTTTTTACTGGTGACTTTATAAACCAGAAAAAGTCCTCAAATTTGTGTATTTTCATATTGGAAATAATTTATTATTGACGCAGAATTATAATGCATAGTTTAAATTTCAGTTGGAACAATATTCATGGATAACATAGTCATATTCTTTTACCTAAAAGATATTTTTTGGGCAGGAATTCTTTAAACACAACTTTTCTTTGTAAAATACATGGTGTATTGACATTTTTATCAACTTTTTTTTTTATTTGATAACCTTACATTTACGTCAATGGCGCTTTCGCTGGTAGCTTGGGTGAGGAACTAGATGAAATGGGACGAGATGAGACGATACAAACAAAAGAGGGAATGATATTCTCAGTTTTTGAGAATACTTCTCGAACGATTGAAATGAGCAAGAGAACCGAGCATCTCGTATCGTTATTTAACACCAATATTATATTATAGCCACTCAGGAAAAAAGGACCCCGCACCAATTGTACAGTAAATGGTTTTTGGTTAAAACCTCTAAATCTAATACTTTTTAGTATTTTCGAACCCGCAGAGCAAACATTCGGAAGGGCAAAATAAAAAAATTGACTTTTTAACACAAAAACTAGTCCAAGTTTCAATTTTTACATGTATTTTAATAGAAAAATACTTACTTTAGTGAAAGTCTTTTTTCTTTTCTTAAAATCTTTATCTTAGATTTACCTCAAAGTTTTACATTTTGACGATTTGACTTAGCGGAATAAAAGTTTCATAACCACTAACTTAAAACATTAACGATTTGTTGGGTATACAGAGTTTTTAGGGGTGTTTTCATACCTTAAACATCCAAGTATGTAAATCATCATTTCTTAGTAACTAAAATCACTAGAGATGTTCTATTTAACTACATTGCTATGAAATCACTTTTAAATAATTATAGGAAGCATGCATAGCAACAATATGTCTTTAGATAAATTAAAGGAATGTCCTAACATCCCTTAAACTTTGAAACCAGGAAAATGGCATTCCTTATTTAATAAAAACATAAGAGATGTTCTGATTAAAATATCAGGGTAGGAAATGACTTCAAAATAAGTACAAGATACGTTTACCTATACAATGATATATTTTTTAATTTACTTCAGAGATTTTTTTCTGTAGTGTTTTCTTTCTTATAAGATATCGATTTTCTTGTTTCGATAATTAAGGGATGTTTATATTACCCTCATCACAAATTCAAACGCTGATCTTGCAAAGAAACGCTTCCTACGTATGTTTTCAAGCGATTTTGTTGGCCAATGTATTAGTAGAAAAATCTCTGGTTCTTTATCCCATATAATGTATCAAATGACTTATTTCAATAATTAAGGGATGATAAACCTAAGCTAAGGTATTTGAGATTAATTGTTAAAGGCATAATAAAATATCCCTTGAAATACATTTAGAGACATATCCCTGTAAGTTAACGTATCTTGTACTTAATTTTAAGTCATTTCCTACCCTAATATTTTAATCAGAATATCTCTTGTCTTTTTGTTATTGCAGGAATTGACATTTTCCTGGTTTCAATGTATAAAAGATGTTAAAACATCCCTTACAATTAACTTAAGACATATTCTTGCTATCAATGCTTTCCCGTGCAGAAATTGCCAAAAATTTTCCTTATTTTTCACTAGGACCGGATGAAGCAAACAATACATTGCCACAATGTCTCCGTTAAATTGGCTGAAACATTCAGAAAATAATTTTCTCGGCATGCCGAACAAAAGTTTCCAGTGGTATTTTAAGATCCTAAAACTAGTTTCTGAGGTAAGGGGTCTAGAAGTATCAGATTTTCAAGTTTCCTGGGACTATGCGTAGAATAAGCTGGTGATGAAACTTAACGTACATTATAGATTTTATCAGGTTTAATCAATAGAAAAATGATATTTAATCACAGCGTGAAGCCTCAGTTTCGAAAACAAGGTATGGACAAATCTAAAAGTCTTAGAAAATTCTAAAAAACTCATTAAAATACTGCACTTCGCGGACTATTTTAATCTATACTGTGATATATTACGAACTAGAGGCTAGATACATTAAAATTTTTCAGGGGAAGGCTGTCAGGGGAAAAGGGAATTACGCAAACGTAGCAATGGCTTTGACCTTGAATGGGATTTTTAAGGTCATTTAGAGGCCGAAGTGATTTTTTAAAATAGAAACCGTTATTTTGACCCCGGATTTTAAAAGACGGGAAATGATCACTTCATAATGCCCATGGACAAATGAAGGTCAAATATGCAAAAATGGCTGAATTCTGTTGTAGTTTGAAATACTTCCTATTTTTAGAATTTCCCAGGAACAACGACGTGACCGTAACATAATTGTGTTCCATTTGGGGTGCTTGATTGAAATGAGTCCCCTTGCCTCTCACTAGTTGGGTGTGGTCGGGTGTGGTCTCAATAGTGAGAGGCAAGGGAATTCACTGTTATCAAGCACCCTGACAAGTGAGAGGCTAGGGGACTCATTTTAATCAAGCACACCAAAGGGAAAATAATCCTGTTACGTCCTCGTGGTTGTTTTTGGGTAGTGCTTAAAGTAGGAAGTATTGAAAACTATAACAGAATTCAACTATTTTTTTATATTGGACTATCATTTGAACTTTTTATGAGCTTTAAATATGATCATTTCCCTTTTTTTCAAGTCCAGAGTGAAAATAACGGTTTTCATAAAACCATCACTTTAACCTCTGAATGAACTTGAAAATCCCATTCTAGGTCAAAGTCATCGGTACCTTCGCATAATTCCCTTTGCCCCCGACAACTTTTGCATATATCATTTTGATGTATATAGCCTCAATCTCTAGCTTATTCTACGTATAGTCCCAGGGTATTTCAAAATCTGTTACTTCCAGAACCCATAGCTCAGAAGCTAGTCATAGGCTCTTGAAATGCCACAGGAAACTTTTGTTCAGCATGCCAAGAGCATTTTCTTCTGAAAGTTTCAGCTAATTTGACAAAGATATTTTGTAATGTATTTTGTGCTCGAGACCCCGTCTTAAGAGCCAATCTTGAAAGTTGATGGCGCCCATTAACTTCGGTTTCTAAATTGGGTCGATTCCAAATCTTCCAATTGTTAATTTGAAGTGTGAAATGTCAAAAATATTTCAAGCAATAATTGAGAAAGTGACCAAAGATGTGAAAAAATCTGCCATCGCGCGCTGCGCTCGCAAGTTTGAGCGCGCTAATGCGCGCAACTGTTAATTCTTGCACAATGCGCTCGATAATAAATTTATCTCGCGCTTCGCGCTCGATCTTTCTGCATAGACTTTTTAAATCCAAAGGTGAAAGTATCGACAACAGTAATTTGGTGATTTTGAATTCTCTTTTGTTAAAGCTCCTTCGGCTTTAACGAACAGATTCTCATCACGTATCTCGTGCTTCGCACTCGAGTTTATATCTAAAATTTTATATCATTTTTACAAATGTATATTATTATAATTCGTAACTTGCATTGGTATTAAAGCAGACCAAGTTTCATTGTCCCGTTTAAAAAAATGCGCATTGTTTAAAAAAAAATTGTTATTAAACGTTTTATTGCAACTTTTGTCGTTTTTCCATAAACTGAATTTGATCATTTCCTATGTTTTCTTTATGATTTATCACAGGAAAAAATTAAGTTAAATTTTGTTGCTGTCGTCTGCTACAGCGTCCTTGGCAGTAATGGGGAAAAGGAAAAGTATGAGTGACTTCGAGCTACAAATCGGGGCACCAGATTTAAAAAAATCACAGAAAAAAGTTAAAATTTGCTGCAGGTCAGACATGCAACTTTTAAAAATTAAACATATTCGGCGAAAGTTTTACCGAGATTACGAGAATAATTCTGATGTTGACTGCTGCCTCACGCTGAAGTGAGGAAATCTCGGTCAAACATGTAGAATCAGCAGTAGAATTATAATACGAAAGATTATCCTGGTAAATTTAAAAATCGGAAATTATCTTGGATTCATGTTAAGTTTATCTATCAGGGTTAATTTTTGTTTCGGTGAAACTTTCACCTGGAATCGATGTAAACCTTATCATTAATTTTTTCTGTTATCGCTTGTTCACTACTCGAACCTTCGCGAGATCACAAAAGAAGAAATACAATGTGATAGCGTAATAAACTTAAATTTTTATGTTATAGATTGCACAATTATGCGGTATATAATTTAAAAGCTTACAATGTGCGATATCAATAATTTGCGCTATTATAATGCGATACGCGATGCAAAATAGTTTTTATGATAATCTTCTAGGGCATTTAGAAATCAAACTTTTTCTTCTCTTCCCATTTTTTCATTCGTTCGTTCATTGGCTTAAAAAGTTCATTTTCGTGTGTTTTTTGAAATTTTCTAAATGCTATAACTCTACTAATTTTTAATCTTATGAAAAAAGTCATTAGATACATTGTTCCACTTTATAAAAACTGCAAATAATCGTACAGAAAATTCTTTAATTTTGAAAATTGGTCTCAAAAATATTCAAAAGGCGCTCACTTTTTGAATTTTTATCAAAAATGGCTGGCTAACAGACTTGACCTTTAGTTTAGGACACTGAAAGAGTGTACCAGAGGCCAATCTAATAGAATTATTTTTTCAAAAGTTATCGTGCTGACAGACAGATGGGCATACATACATACAGACAGACCGACAGAAAGACACATTCGTAAAAAATTATTTTTCGGGTTAAGGAGGCCTTAAAACGTGGACTTTTGACAAAAACTGGGAGGGAGGGGGTATCAAATTCCACACATTTCTAATACCTTTTCTGATGACAATATAAGAAGAATGTTTTTTTTTGTAAATAAAACAAAAACTATGTTTCCTATAAAAAAGTGATTAATAACAAATTTGTAGACATTTTTTGTCTTCTCATTTGTTTCCCTATATTTCATAGTTTTACCCCAACATGAAATTTTTGATTTTTGATTAGTTTTTGTGCGGTCAAAATTTGAATTTTTCGAAAAAATTTAAAAAGTTGATGTGATAATCTTGTAGGGCTATTGAAAAGTAACATTTTTCTTTTCAAGTATTATGAGCACACAGAATTTTTGAATCGTGAAAAATTTGTATTACAAAATTTTCAAAATGTGCTCACTTTTAGTATTTTTCACCAAAATGTCTGACTAAAGAACTTGGCATTTAGCTTAGGACACTAAAAGAGTGTACTAAAAGCCAATCTAATAGATTAATTTTTTTATCGAACTTATCGTGCTCACTGACAGACAGACATACAGACAGACACATTCGTAAAAACCTGTTTTCCGGATTCAGGGGATCTCAAAACGTAGACATTTGACGAAAACTGTGGGGGGGGGGGGCAAATTTTACACAAATCTAATATCTTCTCTAATGACAATGTAAAAAATGCCGAAGCCAGCACAAGACGAGTGCGTAGGCATCATGAACTTTAAAATATTTTTGAGTTACGTGTAACTTCAAATTATGTTAAGATGAAGCCTAACCTCGAAATGAGGTTATTCATTCATAAGAAAAGAATAGTCCGTGAGCCGAGGCCGTTTTTGGCGAGTTACTGGTAACGATTCTGTGACTATTTTCCTGATTGTTGAGAATATACTGATCACGAAATGTGGCTTCTCCAGGGGTAGTCCCGGGGAGAAGGTGTTTATTTACTCATTCGAAGTTGTAAAAAAAATGATTAAAATAAGTCATAGGGTAACGGCTGAATCTTTCTGCGTTGAATGTGGAGGCAATTAGACAATGTTCCGTCCAATTGGAAGAACAATAGGCCGGTGCGGAAGGGGGGCAGAACGATCCAGAGGTGTAAAAGAATATGAAATTTTAAAGTTATTTTCTAATACCCAAATTTTTTATATAACATTCTACTCATTATTCAAAACATATATTCGAAGAGGCAGAACAATTTCTCGGGGATAACATCCTGGCAGAATATCGTCAACTGCCCGGTTTTGACATTGGTCATTGTGCGTTGGTTTACGGTCCTGACACTGCGAGCAGAGTGGTCACTTGTATTCCGAAGACGATCAGTAGCGTAACTAAAGACATAGTTCACGCCACTCTGCTCGCAGTATCAGGACCGTCAACCGAAGCACAATGACCAGTGTCACAACCGGGCAGTTCCCGATGTTCTGCCAGGATGTTATCCCCGATATTTTGTTCTGCCTCTTCGAATATATGTTTTGAATAATGAGTAGAATGTTATATAACAAATTTGGGTTTTAGAAAATAACTTTAAAATGACATATTATTTTACACCTCTACATCGTTCTGCCCCTCCTCCCTTCCGCACCGGCCTATTGTACTGCCAATTGCACGGAACATTGTCAAATTGTCTTCACATTCAACACAGAAAATTAAGCCGTTACCCTATGACTTATTTTAATTATTTTTTTCACAACTTCGAATGAGCAATTAAACACCTTGTCCCCAGGACTACTCCTGGAGAAGCCACATTTGGTGATAAGTATATTCTCAACAATCAGGAAAATAGTGGGAGAATCGTTACCTAATAACTCGCCAAAAACGGCCTCGGCTCTTAGACTAGAAGTAGAAGTAATATTTACTGTGTTAAATATAAAAAAGAAGTAGATCAACAATGGCGCCATAGACATAATTATTTTCAGGTATTTTTAGGTGATTTGATATAATCATTATGTGAATACAACCTTCTTATTGCGGTATATTCGCTTTTGTCCAAAGAACTTAAATAGTCAGTGCAATATTACAATCAGCTTATTTCAAAATACATTTTTACATTTAAGTTCAATATGAAAATTGAAAGCAACTTCAATTTAGACATTGAAACCAAAAAAGTATTGCAAAATATTTGAAAAGTTTATCGTGCACTAATTTTGTTATCATGTGAGCTGCTTAATAATCTGATTTTTATATTGTCAAATTTCAGTTTAAGAGGTGACATATACGATTTTAATATTATTTAATTTAAAAGTCCCTTTCAATCAATAATAATGAAAATAAATTATCATGGGTTCAAACAGGGCCAGACCGGGTTATTTATCTGAGCGATGCGCTTAGGTGCTGATCGGGTATCGCGCTTTATTTCAAGTCTGGCCCCATTTAGATAGCCCAATTTGGGCCAAATTCTGCCCGATCCTGCCCAGTTCAGGTCCATATAGGGATTCCTCCGTTGTTCCTCTAATTATTTTAAAGTTATTTGATACTGTAGCAGTTACACACAAAAAACTGTAGTGATTGTAGTTACTAATATGTATATGATGATTTCCGTACTTGGATGTTTCAGGTATAAAAACACCTCCAAAACATGCTGTATATCCCAAAAATCGCAGAACCGTAAAAATGTGCAACTGAGAGCTAAATCTATCAAAGACGTTTTGAGAAAAAAATACTTAACTGAAATAATCATTTTTCCATTAAAATACATTTAGAAATTGAATGTTTGACAAGTATTTGGCTAGAAAGTGAATATTTTTCTTACTTTTTTCTTTAGAATTTTTTTTCTGCAAGCTTAAAAAAAACATATTAGATTTAGAATTTTGCACAAAAATCCATTTACTGTACATTTGGTGCTGTGTCTTTTCTTCTTCCAATAAAGTCATTTTGTCGACGGGTTTGGGTTGATTTCAGAAAATAGTTTGGTTCAATGAAAAAGAGATGTTCGTTTGACCATATATATTTTCTCGTACATATTCATATTCATTTATGGATTGTTTCGGGTTTCAGCATCAGTAAACTTTTAGCATTTACAAAGTTTATTAATTTATCAAAATAAAAATCATTATTCAACGGTTATAGTTGAATTATTCAACGGTTATACTAATGGACGGAGGTGGAACAATCATTGATCAAGAATTGTTGGATTGCTTCTCGGACAAAGTTCTGCGTAATTTAACTACCCTTAATTACTACTTATTATAAAAAGAATTAATTTGAATATTACTCAGTCTCAAAACTGAGACGGTAATTTTATTCTGTGAATTTTAAATGTGAGGACACATCACCGAATGCACATTTCATAATTGAGTTTCCCATTTTTAGAAAAAGTTACAAAAAACAATTTCGCTAAGATTTACTCCGATGTAATTAATTTACCGGTTAGATTTTTAACTTTAGCCAAGGCTACTATTGCGAAATTCTCTGTAATACTAGTCCTCGGCGAGGTGGAACTGGCTTATTATCATGCAGCAAGTTCCATAATTGTAGACTGATCAAAAATAATAATGAATATCTGTAAAACTGTCGACCATGGTATGTAAAATCTTCACAAACTTTATGCGGCGAACCTTTTATAGAATTTTATTTGATTGATTTAATTTTAATTTTCAGCGAGAGAAACACTCGATTACTGAAAATAGAAAAGAATCGAAATACTAGAAGGAAGTGGAAAAACGTGTAATTTGACTAATATTAATTTCATGAACTCATAGTTCACACGATTATGGTGAGCCTTTGACATCAGTTTTTAAAACAATACTCTCTTACCACGATTCAGTGTTTTTTTAACACCAAAAGAGGCACTCGTATAGATCCTGCGACGGTGTTACTTTTCAGTTCACTTTGACACCGTTTTTTTAACAGTGTTTCAACAATTTATTTTATCTTCTAGCTACTGGTAGGTTGGCAAAGATTCTATCTTTCCAAAAAATAAATTAAAATTATATTCCTCTCACTGGGCAATTAAGAGCTCGGACTGCGCGTTCCGTGTTCAGGATTCGATCCCTGAACCAGTACCTCTGACAAACCTTCTAAATAATCTTACCCAGATTTTGGTGGTTTGAGTCCCATCAGAAATTGTGGGTACCCCATCATACACTTGGCTATAACCCAGTCCGTGGATGTTGGGGTAAAAAAGCTGCGTTTATCCGATATGTGAAATTAGGCGAACTGCTCTTATCAGATCACTTGATTGCATTGCAAAAATGCGTTTGTGACTAACGATATATACCGACACATCTCCTTGCAGACTATTAATGAGACTTCTTAATAAAAATGACTTTACAATATTGTGTTGCAACCATCTTGAGCCTAAGCTGAAAATGAACTTCCTCATTTTTACATTCTCATCAGAGAAGATATTAAATTTATGTAAAATTTGACCCCCACCCCCAGCTTTTGTCAAATTTCCACGTTTTGAGACCCCTTGAATCAGAAAAATAGGTTTTTACGAATGTGTCTGTCTGTGTGTCTGCATGTCTGTCTGCCTGTGAACATGATAACTTTAAAAAAAACCTATTACATTGGCCTTTGGTACACTTGTTTAGTGTCTTAAACTAAAGGTCAAGTTTGTAAGCCAGCCATTTTTGATGAAAATTCAAAAAGTGGGCACATTTTGAATATTTTTGAGACCACTGTTTTCAAAATTCAAAAATTCTCTCTACGGTTATTCATAGTATTCAAAAAATTTCACAATTTATCTTAATGACTTTTTTCCAAAAATCAAAAATTACTGGAGTTAAAGCATTTTCAAAATAAAAAAAAATAAAATGAACAATTGAGGCCAGTCTGGAAAAAAACGTTGCTTTTTGAAAGCCTTATAAGATTATGATAACAACTTTTTCAATTTAGTCAAAAAGTTGAAAATTCTGAATTTGATCCTACTCAAAATTTTTGAAACCACATTTTTTCAAGATGTAAAAATTATATCCACGGTTGTTCATAGTACTTCAAAACTTAAACAATTTATCTTTCCGACTTTTTTTTCTAAAAAAAAAAAATTATCAGAGTTAGAGCATTTTCAAAATAAAAAAAAACAACTAAATTGAACATTTTAAGCCAAACAACGCATGATATTAAAAAAAGTCAGGAAAAGAAAAACTTTGCTTTTTAAAAGCCCTACAAGATCATGATTTATAAATTCTTAGGATTTATAAATTCTACGCACAGCTGTTCATAGTACTCAGAAACTCAAACAATTTATCCTCATGACTTTTTTCTATAAAAAGAAAATTATCAGAGTTAAAGCATTTTCAAAATCTAAAAAAACAAACTAGAATGAACATTTTAAGACAAACAACGCATGATATGAAAATTCCATATTTGATCGTACCAAAAATAATGAAAAATCCAAAAATTCCATTTTTTGGTCAAACTATGCAAGATACGAAAAAAATGAAAAAACTCAAATTGCGCGCCCTGGAAAGAACTACAAATTTATAGTGAATCACTTTTCGATATAAGCTACAAAAAAAATGAGACAAACTTTTGTTCATCCAAAAAAGAGCTATAATTTTTGATAGGACACTTAGTTTTCGCTTTAGTCGTAAAAAATAACATTCGAAATAAAAATATTAAATTTGTTTGAAAAAACGACACAAGGTATGAACTTAAATTACCAGACAACAGTTGTTCGCCTAAAAAGATCTATAAATTTATCATTAATCATTTTTTCGATAGGACGAATAGATTTTCTTTTAATCATAACACAGAAGATTAAAAATTAAAAATTAACTTTTTGGAAAAAGCACAGAAAAGACGAAAGAGGACATAGGCTCCTATATAATACCCTATATAGGTTCCTGTACCAGACCCTATACAGATGAGCAATAGTTTTTAATTAATCGTAAAAAACAACATTAAAAAATTATACAAACTAGGAAATAAGAATTAGTATAATTCAATTTTTATGCATATTATGAATTGTAATGATATATATTTATTGAAATGATACATGCTTCAGAGCAGCTTAGAATACAATTTAAAGCAAAATAAGAAACAAATACAAAAATAATCATCATAAATACAGTTTGCTTTTTATTTTGCAATTTTTTAATAAGTAATCCCTGGCAGGGTTACATAAAAAATGTATTATAATTAATATAAAAGTGTTGTGGAATGAAATAGAAGCTTTTAAGGTGTCCCCTAAAGGTTTACTTTTTTCTTGCACCTTCTTTTCTATTCCTTTTATACACCCTCCACACACTTACTTGGTGGTGGAAGGGAGGCCTACTGTTTAAGGTGGGTTCCAAACCACCAAGAGCAACAGCTTTAAGTACTTAAAGAAAACCTTTTTCTCTAGAAGTACCGATCCCACGACTCTCCGAAGATGAATAACTCCCTTGCTAAGCTAATGTTTACCGCATGGGCCGCCGAGACTCTTTCCAGTGTGTGAGGCGGGAATCGAACCCGCAAGCCGAAGGAGTGGGTGATGAGAATGTGTTCGTTAAAGCCGAAAGAGATTTAAAAAAAGAGGGTCAAAATCACAAAGTTACAGTTGTCGGTCTGTTTACGTTTGATTTTAAAAGGTCTGTGCCCGAATGCGGAAAAAGTACAAAGACTAAGCGCGGAGTGCGACTGCCATCAGTCGCGTGCCGTAGGCGCTCTCAAACTCTCGAGCTAAGCTTTTTTAACGAAAGAGAATTCAAGATCACAAAATTACAGTGGTGCATGTTTTGAGTCTTAATTTTAAAATGCTCGCGCAAGAATGAAATACACGCAGAAGAAAATCACAATCTACCCGATTGCGATCTCCTTCACAGGAAACATCCACAGCAAATGCACCCATCACTTGAAAGCCGCATCGTTCATAGTTTTCTGGGCTATAAAAACAATAGCGGCTATTCTTCTTCTATAAAAAGACACCCTGCGCACATAGAAAATAAAGCTGTTAGTATTACATCATTTTTCGTTTAATTAAATTTGTTATTTTAAGTGAGTTTTCTCATAATTCCTTCTCTTTTTATATGTGCGTATATCCGTATACATGTGTGAAAAATTGTGTGTCGCGCGCTGTTCCATTAGTTTCGTAAAGAATCGCTGGACCTCGCGTTCAGCTAATGTGGATGATGACGAATGCACGAAAGGTGTATAAGGGTCGTATCCTTATAAATCAGCTCTCCAGGTTGTGTACAACATACAACTTCTTGCAGCAAGTTTTACCTGCAAATAGTGACTGACACCAGCGAACCCACTAAACACTAACTGCTTTCGCGAACGTGTTTGCGGTGGCGAAGTACCTTTCCCTTATGAGTTTTCCTTGTTGGCCAGCTTTTTCTCTTCTAACCTCAGAGTCGTCAGAGAAGTTTTCCACATTAGCGCCACAATTATAGGTTTTGAAATAATTTTTTGAATGTATTAGCTAGAAATCAATTACTTCAACTGCTTTACTTGTTCTAAGAATTGATTACATTTTATACAATCAGATATATGGTAAGGTGAGAGATTACTCATTCCGTAGAAAAAGATATTCTTATATAATCAGGCTTATAAAGGCGCCCTATTATGGATGAAGGTTAAATTCATTTTACAGTTTTTCTTAGGACCTAAAGAGAGGTCCGGTTGACTGAGCTCTGCTCAAATTAAGTGGTAGGAATGTAATACCTGATAGCTAAAGGCTATAAAATACATGGAATGACCAATCTTCCACCTTATTTTTGGTAGTACCTTACGTCAAAGCATGGTATAAAAGATTTTCAGTCTGTGAAGGCTAGTTGGTGTGATCGGGGAGCCTCTATTTCGAACCCAGGGGCAGTAGCAATATTTTTTCATAATAATATATATATTGATGAATTAGGATGCATAAAGTACGAGTTTCCTCATATATGTAGGCTAGCTTGATAAATTCGTTATTTTAAGGCGTACATTTTACTTGTTCATGGTATTTGTCCATCGCTCATCGAAGAAATTGTAAATCTTTAAAGTGCCTTCAACTTTTTGTCTGCTTATCCTATTTCTTTGAAAATATCAGACCACAAATAGGTCAAGTAGTTCCTGGAAAGAAAACTGAAGTGATTCTCAGAACTGACAAACGACGCAGCCTTCGATGCTATATGAGAAAAAAACGACCCTCTTACCTTCATGAGATCTTCGTTGGATAGATTGTTATTGGATTTTTTATACCATTTTTCTTTCTAGAAGTATATGGACAGTAAAGCCTCCCAAAGATTGTTCCAAGTGCCTTTCCTGAAAAAACCTTCTCTTTTCTCGGGACTTGGTCCAAGTGGCCGGAAGGAAAAATAAATTCTGTCCTAAACTGTAAAAAATAATTGTAATTTTCTCATAGTTTATCATAGTAGCAGTGAAACAGTTTAATATTGTTAGTACAATGAGATTTAGTGCAATTAGACATTTTTCACAGAAAGAACAAGGACGCAACAGAATAAGGTACATTCTAGACAAGCGTCGAATTCCTTATAATTTAAGTATACCTTCGTGGAACATTTTGGAGTTTGAGAAGACAAACAGTTAATTATTTTGAGTGGAATAAGATTCAGTGAAATGAGACATTTTTCAGTGTAATGTAGCCTAAGCTTAATTCTAGATTATTTTAATAAAACATTTTAAGATTACGAAAGAACTTACTTATTATTGGCATTTAATTGTAGTATAGGGAAAATGCAAACTAGGCATGGGAAAAATATAACCAACGTATATTACAACTGGAATTTTGTCTCGTGTCAGGGTACCGGACAAATTTAACTTTAATATGAGAAAATATAAGCAATGTATCGCATAATTGGCATTTTTGCCACACGCAAATATAGGAAAAATACTAACCTAGTATGGGAAAAGTTCCATACCAGTACACCTATTTCCCCATAACGATGTATGAAAAAATGTCAATAAGTGTATAGGTTAATTTCTTCCAATACATTTATGGGCAATTTACCATACCTATACAACAAATTCGAGAAAAATGTCAAACAATCTTGTTAAAAAATGAAAAATGATTTCTCTTACTAGGCTATCAATAATTTCGAAAATATGCGAAATATTAAAAAATATTTCTGTTTTGAAAAACAGCAAATTGATGAAGCTTAATTTGAGGTCGCAAGTTAGGTCTGACTTATTTTCTTGACGATTAATTATCTTTCGAGAAGAAGTCGCACCTAATGCGCTGCCCAGCGGCTTAGGTCAGTACCAATCTTCTCAGAAATAATGGTCAGATTTTTCACTAAGTCCTGTGATTAATATTACTTATTTTAAAAAATACTATGTTTTTTGTCAAACAAACGTAAAAATGATTTTTTTAAAAGAAGAAATGTATACGGGCATGATCCTATGTTTATCCTAGGATAGGTATAAGTTGAGGACAGACCTAGTTTTTTCTGTCGGCCATTTGTACCAAGTCTCAGAAAAAGAACAGGTTCTTTTTCAGGAAGTGTACGATGTATGTAGGCAGTGCTGTAATTAAGTGTTGCGATGCGATCGTACAAATGCACTGGAACTTAGATTATATACATATAATTCGGACTAGGCCTGCGATTGGCCTTGAAGCTATTTTTAGGTCGTCCGGACGTAAACATTCAAGCTCGTGTGAACCAGTTCCAATTGTAATACACAATATAACGCAATACACGTGAGTGAGTAGCGGCGCGAAGCGCCTTTCCGCTACGCTTTCCGTGCAGATAATTATTTATTGTTATTTTCCCAATGACTGATGGAATTAAAAAATATTATAACGTTTTAGCAATTTTGCTGCTAACAGAAATTTTCTAATTACTTTGAAGAATAAGAAAATCACAAAAATTATGGCAATCATTCCAAATATTCATCATTATGCCATTTGGAACTAAAAAATAAGTCATTTAAGATTAGAAAATTATATTATAATAAATTTCTTCCTTGATAACGAAAGTAACTTAATCTTTAAGATGAAACACTTTTTTTATAGAAACAATTTTTTTGAGATACATTGGGGCTGAGAAAAAATGATTTCGCTCATTTCACGCCGTAGAAGCGCTACCTGGACCATTAATAATAATTCCGATGCTGATTTCTAATTAAAAACTTATTAAAATAATTTTCAAACGAAATGAGCGTCAGGGTATCATTAAAAATTCTAAAAAGTTTATAAATTATTTTCTTTAACTAGCAGATTGTTTCTGGCGTTATGATTTACTACTGACGCGCCCAGTGCTGGGTTGAAGAGGGTGCGAATATTTACCAATCTCTCTCTAATTAACGAGAGATTCTAAAACTTGTTGTTTTTCTACTCTGATTAACATATACTTTCACTTATTTTTACAATATTTTCTCTATTAAACTTAAAATAACAGTAATAAGTACTATTAATTCATATGAAAGAATAGTGTACTGAAGACAGGTAACAACAAGCCTGTAAATATCTTAAGATGGCCCCATATATAAAATTTTTTTATTCCATATTTCTGAACTGTACCCTCCAACTCAGGGGGAGAGCTTGTGAAATCTCAAGAATTTGAAAATCTGAAATGCGTACAGCATTACTTTCTCAGTTCTTGACCTGACACCAAGTGCATTAGTAAAATAACTGCTTGAGTTCCAGTGTAACATAATATCAAAAAGGTAAGTGCCATTATTAATAATTTTTAATATTAAAATAAGGTGAAAAATAAAATATGATTACATAACTTGTGACTTGCTCCAAAGTTGAACTTTTAACAACTTAAGGATATTTTTATTCAAGTTTGAGTATTTTATTAAAAGTTAATCATGTTTGGTATCAAATGAATCTTTTGGGTTAAAAATTAGTTATCGTTTATTAACTTCCTTACTCTAAAGTTGAACTTGTAACTATGAAAGGATATCTTTTTTTAAACTTGATTATTTTTATTCAAAAATAATCTTCTTTGGATTAAAATGAATCTTTTGAGTTAAAAATTAGTTATCATTTAAGAGCTTGCCTGCTCCAAAGTTAAACGTGTTACTATTTAAGGATATATTACATTGAATTAGACTATTTTATTAAAAATTAATCTTTTTTGGAATAAAATGCATCTTTTGGATACAAAATTCGTTTTTTATGTATGTATTTGTTAAATATATCATGTTTGGTCGAATATCTCTTTTGTAGTAGAATTTCAACCTTCTTGGTGACTAACTTTCCTCTTGATTTGAAAATTCAACTACTAGATTTAAAATTCCACTTAAAGTTTAAATATGACGTTGAAAATGTATGTATTTTTTTAATATCATTTTGCGGTGAAAAATTTTTTAATAAAAATTAATTTTTCTTTGGTTCAAAATTAGTATTCGTATTGAAATTTGGTTTTTAACTAAAAATATAATTAGAGTTAAACATTTCTTTTTTATCAATAATCAATATTTTTGTTACAGAATTTATTTGTTGGCTTGCAAATTTAAATATTTCGTTTTTTTTAACTTAAACAAATTAGAGCAAAAAGTTTGAAAATAATCTTATATTTCATAGATATTTTAAGTCTTTGATATATTTTTTGTTAAACTTTCTTTTACAGTGGAAAGCTTTGAATATGTCGGGTATGGTACCAGCTGTGAAACCATTTCAGTTATTTAAATGGATACGATTTGATAATGAAAAAAGAACTTTCTGGCAGAATACATGCTTGAACCGTATACCGACAATTTTTTTTTTGTAACTTAATACGAAGGTAAGCGGTTGCATGGGAAGATTGGCCGGAATATCCCATTCAGATCGTTGGCCATGCAGGTTATTCAAAACGATATTAACTACAAGTTATTACGCTAATTGTAAATATGTATTTTATAGCAACTTTAAATATGATAAAAATATAATTATATAATTGGGGTTCTTTTGTGGTTATGAAATGATTTTCTTTTCACTGAAAATGTAAGTATTCCATTTTTTATTAAAAATTCATGTTTTAAATTTAAAGCTTATTTTTTCTAGTTAAAAATTATTTTGTTGTTGGAAATTCGTGTATTCAGTAGAAAATTAGTCTTCTTGTTTAAAAATGCATCTATTGATCTGGTTAAAAATTCATGCCTTTTGTTTATGATTTAAAATTATTCCTTTTTTGTTCAAATATTAATTAGATATTACATGTTCCGTTACAGATTTTTTGACGAATCAACTGCTTGAAACTAAATTAAACTAATAATTTAAAAATCAAGTTATTTTGTTAAAATCTCGTGTTTTTTTGTGTTAAAAATGATTTTACTTAAAGTCGTAACTGTTCCATTTTTAGTTGAAAATTGCTCCTTTGCAAATTAAAAATTGAACTATTGGATATAAAATTCATGTATTATTTAAAAAAATCAACTTTTTGATTGTAGCTCAATCTTTAAAAAATTAGCTTGTTTGTTTTTGCAAATTAGTTGTTTTTTTAAACTCAACATTTAGCTATTGAATTTATATTAGAAAACCTCTATTTTTTAGTTAAAACTTGAATTTTTTGGTTTATACCTGGTTTATAATCCGTATTTTTTTGTTGTTGAAAATTAGTTTTTTGAACGGAAAAAATTTAACTGTTCTATTTTTTAGCATAAAACATATATTTTTCACTAAAAAATTTAACTATTTTGTCGAAAATTGAATTACTTGGTCAAAAATGCAACTAGTTTGTGAAATTCATCTCTTTTGGTCGATTCTTTCTTTTATGATTTCTGTGGCTTCTTTTAGGTCACTGATGAGGAACTGCTCTCCCACATAATAAAAATGTTTTGTAACGCAAAAGACTGGGATGAGAAACGAAAGTATAGACATCAGTAAATTCAGGAGTGAACATAAATATAAGGCGTATGTTATCAAATAACTTTCACTTTTAACAAAAATGGGGTCTAGAGACTTTAGGGTTTATACTAACGATTAGAGAAGTAACTCTTTCACAGAAGTGAATTAGTAAAACAAGAATCTTCGATTTTTCAGCTATTTTATTATATTGTTCGAAAAAAGTATACTTTTTTGTCATTTTTCTTGACTGCTTTGATAATTGCACACTAATAATATATTTATGAAATAAAATTAAATTCCCGGTAAATATGAAATTATAATAAAATCATGATTCTAATTAATTAAAACCTTTTCTTCATATAAGACGAAAAGCCTTAATTATAAAAAATTTTATATAAAAAATATCGACGAATTATGAAAGTCGCATTTCATTTTTTAATATTAAACTAAAAAATAACTTCGCAGATTTACAGAATCTATGAAAAAGAAATTACTTCTTGCTATATTTTTTCACATTTCTCTATATTTCACTTCAACATGTTGGATTCAAGTTTTATTTTGCATGAAGATGTTTATGGAATTGAAATATTGCTCCAACAGCGAGATACGCGAAAGCGATTTGGAATTCTGCCAAGTATGAGAAACTGAGTTACGTTACACCCAAGTACAAGTAATTGTCCAGGTATTCGCAGTTGAAAGGAAGTTGGTTCCATTGAATATTATGGAAAATAGTCAAGTAAGAACAAAAGAATAAGGATTCTGAATAATTCGACTCATCGAGCTAAGACTACGTTCTTGTTGAAACTTTCTCTTCAGCAATCACGTTCATCCACTCTTACCCACACTTCTAAGATCTCTCTCTCTCTCTCCCTCCCTCCCTCCCCCCTCTCTCTCTTTCTCTCTCTCTCTCTCATAGTGCATTAAAAAATTTATTCAAAAACTATAGCAAGTTATTTTCACTAAGAATTAAGAAAAAAATATCCATAAAGCTTCTGAGCCAGATAAATAGTCTGCGATTTAGATAACTTTTAATTCTACCCCAAGAATCGAGCAAACTTAGAAATCCGGAAATTTTCTAATTATCACAGCTGACATATTTAAAATAACGCTTTAGTTTGAAATATTTAAATTTATAAGATTTAAGGTTTTCAACTGTCTACTGTTAACTGTTCATAGGTGAGATCCTCGCATTTGATTCTTTTTGAATTATAAATAATTCAATTTCTAATATTTTGAATTTTCACCAAAAAAAAAATACAAACATGATTTTCCTAAAAAAACCACCAGGCAAACACTAGGTGATGCGATTTTTTCTATAAAAATGCTTTTTTATTAAACAAAAAATTATTTCTTTCATAACTTTCATCGCTTCCGGCGCCTAAGGGGATTCATTTAATCTCTTCTCAATGTCTGAGACTTGATTTGTTATCGGCTTGACTTGTCACAGAGAATTCTTTGAATCCAGGGTCATAAATAATCCTTATCTTGTTGAGTTCCCTTCCCAAAATCCGTATATTCAGACTTCCGCTTTACAATAAATTTGCAACCTACTACTTGGTTAGCAACACTGAGATACATTGTATATGATTTAGGACAACGTGCATAAAAGCTTAATTTTTCAGCGAACATGGGACTCATAAACTTTCTAGTAATTTTCTCGTATTTTAACCTCTGGTGCGACAATGTGGTCGCTCGCCAGCCTTGTTTGGCCTAATTTCTCTACTCGAATTAAAAAAAAGATAGAAAGAAAATTAGCCCAACACAGGAAAAATAAATAAGGAAAATAACGAACGAAAATTATGAAAGGAAAAAAAAGTACAGTAAGTTAAAAAAGAATGGAGACTTTTGAGTAAATTTCGCTTTATTTCAAAGAAAATTTAATCTATCACTATCACTTCCGTTAGAATCATTTGTGAAAAATCTGATTTTTACTGAATCTAGTGAGATTTTTGAAAACAAAAAAATTTCAAATTACACAAAAAAATCTGTATTTGTTAATCAATCGTAACCTAACAAATATCACAATATGAAAACAAGAGATCAAGAAATGAATTTTAGATGGATATGCATTTTACACGTTGTCAAAGGTCGGATGATAGGACACACAACGTACTATGATAAAATAAAAAATGTTAAGCATCTTTAAATGATGTATGCAGAACATAGAAAAATATTTTTAAAAATAAGAAAAATGACTATTTTCACGATTTATTTGAGTTTGACAAAAACGTTTTAAAATATTCTTTCATTTTATAGTCTAAAATTTATATAGAGCGACACCGGATAAATTGAAACCACTTTATGATTATAATTAATATTTTTTTTTGGCTTTTATCATTAAATAAGAATGATCCGTGACCACATCAAAACAAAATCTTGGGAAAGACTTGAAGTGATTTTTGACATCCCTAATTCTAAAATACTAATCTCTTCATTGCATTTTTATCTTTATCAACTGAATATGTGTAATTCATATATGTGAAACCCAAGTATTAAAACAATGCTAGTAATATTATATAGCAATTTTTGAATTGAAAGTTAGAACAGTTGCGTGACAAGACATTTTGCGTATTCTTTATTTATAATCTCTAAATAAAAGCCTTCTCAAATTTTTAATCTTTTCCGAATTGTGCTTTAATATAAGCAAATAATTTTCTGTTCGATACATTAATAAGTGCAACGCCACCATTCGTGATCTATTGACCATTAAGTAGATTACCGATCACCTCATTGTTTGTTTACTTCGCTTTCATTTCACCTGCATGGCGTTAAACTTATTTTGATGGAGTTAAAATAAGCGACTAAATGTTTATAGAGATTAATAGACGCCATCACATTATTTTTATTTAAAAGATCAGGGTAATGTACTGGCAAAGTGATAAAAACAAAAAATAAATATTCAGCAAACGTCTAAAGCAAATACGACGAAAAAGGATCATAATATTATAATTAATCATGCAACAATCTTTAACATCAGGAGCAGATTAAAGAAAATCAAGGAAGAATTTTATTGTTTTAATGGTATAATAATTTTATTTCCTCGAATAAAATTTCCTTAGCTGCTTCTAAGATTCATAATAATGATTGAGTTAAGCTTAGATTATTTATATAAATAAAATTTAAAAGGATATCAGCATATATGGAAACCGTCAAGTGTGAATCGAACCCTCAAGTCGAAGTTGCGGGTAAAAAGCTTAGGCCTTAAGGGCCGTTCATAAAAGAAGTCCGCAAAATTTTCGGAATTTTAGACTCTCTTACCTCCTGCTTGTCCGATTTTGTCCGATTTCTAGAACGCCCTTCCCCTTAAAGGACGTCCCAAACGCAGGGATCCCTCCTCTTTTTTCATAGGTTTTACTTTTTTTATCATTATGAAATTATAAGAGATTAAAGCCCTCGCCAGTTAGAAAAAAATGTATTTTTGTAATAATACAGAATTTTCTTTCAAAAACTGCACCAGATGGTCTTCTCCGGAACCGCCGGATGGCGTTGCAATCGCCTGATTCGCCGCTCACGAATTCAAAATCGCCTACATACTATATCATCAGATAGATGAATTTTAAGAAACGTACCTCATTACATGGTAATTATTGAATCTGAAAAAGTGGAGTCCGAAAATAGACTGACCTTCCCGCCTTCTTGTCCAGTTTCGTCCGATTTTAGTACCCCTTCCCCTTCTCCCCCGACCCACTACTGCGGACGTTTTTTATGGACGGCCCCTTAGCCCCCACAGCTATCGCCCCACTTAAGCAAAATTATTAACCGGGTTTAATTTATTTTCTTGGTTGGTCGTGTACCTACGATTTTTCTCCCCTGGGCCGAAATAATTTTATCAATTTTAGCATTTACAATCCGCTGTTCTAACTGCTAAACATAAAAAAAGGTCAAATGTGTTGCTGATAAATTTTTTAGCGGTTAAAAAATGAACGTATTTCCGCAACAGTGTCGCTGAGGTTAGGAAAATAACTCTGTCAGCTGTTCCAAATGAAACAATAGTGAGCAAAGTACATGAGAATAAAGAATCGGTAAGAAAAACAAATAAATCATTTTTCTTGCTTATGAATCTTCTGTGAAATAGCTAATACTATTATAAACGAACAAAGATTTGTTAACATCACTTAGTAAACATTAGCTGACACACCAGTGCAGATGTGCAATAACAGTAAATTACCAGATTTACCAAATTGCTTAACAGATTGGCGGTACTTGCGTGCAATGTGATAAGTCGTGATTTAAAAGAAAAATAAGAAAAATGCGATATTTATTTTAGGTGTGACAAAATTAAATTCCGTGATAGATTGTATTTTTTAAATGAAATCGGATAAAATATTATAAAATTATGGGAAAGAAAAAAGTGTTAATTTGTGATCAAACATAACCTATTTCGTGTTCATAAAATCGTTCATAAAATCGATAATATCGATTCCTAGCTTTTTTAGAAGCCTATGTTAGCTGGCAAGACAGTTTATTCTTTTAAAACAACCTGAACCTAATGCTTGAACTTTTTTCTGCCATATCTGCATTACAATTAATAAAAAAAGACGGATTTACATCAAATGTACATGTTTATTTTTAAATAATTTTTAAACCATGGACCTAGGGTCTTATAGTATCCAAAAATTATTAAAATGATTGATTATTTATTGTTTATTTTTTTAAATATAATAATTGCTTACTAGGGAATACAACTGATGAGTTCATAAGCTCAAGAAAAAAAATATTGACCACTTGGACCAAAAATACTAGCCCTTATAGTAAAAAGCTACCCTTCATGGATTGAAGATGTGAACATTGTTCCAATATACTGTTCATTTTGTAATAATAAGGTTACAAATTTATGTAATAATAATTATTACAGAATCTGAGAAAACAGATCTTCTAGCTTCCGGGAGATTCAAATACCGCGTAGGCTGATTTCCGGTCAGATGTTCTACTCAGAGTCCTAGATGATGCTATCGATCATAGCATTATATGCATACCAATAATTTCAAATCCCTAAAGACTTAATTTCTGATTATATGGTTCTAAGAATATATCATTACAAAACTTATAATTAATTTCACAAATGAAACGATTTCTAAATACTTCTAAAAATCAGACGCAGAAAATTGTTCAAGGTCCCCTTAAACTAGTTGAATTAAATATACGGCTCTTCCTGCATCGTCGTTTACAACTTTTAATGTACTAACAGTGGCGAAAGCCTAAGTGTAGAGTCTGTTAACAATGCAGACAGCATTATCTGTGTTTAATAATATCAAATGTAATTGCAGAATATCGAAAAATTAAAGCGACGAAATCTTGAATATTATTCTTCGCAAAATTGATTCAGATTTTAACCTGAAATATGTTTTTCGTGTTCTGAGCCAGCTCGCGTTTTCATCGCAGCCACCATTGCCCTAGTTTGTTCGAGTGAGATTCTAGAACCAAAAAATGCCATGGCCACAAGTTCTTCTGAGATATAGCAGAAGTGTCCCTCCAGATTTTTGCAAGAGCCTTTTGGTACTTGGGCATTGACGGAATTGTACCTTACCAACTTTTTAATTAAATGTAAGCCATTGTATGCCTCATACTCATGCTCATTGGTCCTGGAACCAAAAAAAGAACAACTCAATCTGGAACATCTACTCAGAAATTATCACGGGGTTGATAACTTTCTTTTAACTGCAGCTTTACAAATTTAATTGGTTTCGAAAGTATTCATTTGTCGTTTATACGAATTCTGAAGCTTGCTTTATCGAAAAATACACGCTTCAATAAACTTTTGAATAATTGGAGTCTCTGGGTCTGTTTTTAAACCAAGGCATTCTTTGTATACACTTTTAAACATTATTTCAGGGATTTAATGTCTGCAAGCAAAGTGCAGAAAGTCCTCTTGAAAGCGCTGTTTCAAACATACGCATGTCCCCTGAACTCTACAAGTGTTAACACTGCATGTAACGAAGAATAATTCCCACTATAAGGTCAACAATATCTTATGATGCTATAAGCTCTACTACAGGCGAAGCTTCACCAAGTCCAGTACCAGACTCCATCTGAGGTACACCTAAGATTTCACATTCAGCAACGTTAGAGACTAAAACGAGCAATTGCCTCACCTTTTTCTTTCCAATAAATGATATAAACACGTTTTTTATCTCAAAGCAATTTCCATCTCTTTTTTATTCTAAAATTTTCCCTTACTTTAAAAGCATATGTACTTCAATGATTCTTTGCTTCTAACTTTTGCTATAGTGCTTTTCTGAAATTCAGTTAATCTAAAAACAATTTATCATTACGCTTTCCTGAAAATATACTTTATATTGAACTATATTATCAAAAACTATTATTTCAATTTACCTATGTTGTGCTCTAAACTGTCTGCTTTAATGTACGGCGTGCATTGGCATCCTATTAGACAAGTTAGCTCTGTCTAAAGTTCGTCAAAGATATGGAGTGATTAATTCCCTCTTTAGGAGTTTCTTTTGCCTTTTCGGTTTCCAGTCAGGGTCATAAAAAAAATTATTTCATTTTCCCTGAACCATTGCAAAAATTAGTGTTTTTAATATGTAAACTGATAAATACAAATCTTTCTATTGAAATCATCATTTTCCTTATCACCAGACCTTTCTTCATTATCACTACTTTTTGAATGCTGCTTAAGAAAATGATGAATGTGCGGAATGATGACAGCATATAGCAGAAGATTTCTTGCACCTCACGACTTTCTATACACTTTCTATTGAGCTATCATCTGCCTCCTTGATAACTCCACTAAGACCCTTTTTTTCTATTAAATGATAAATTGCCTCAGTTTTTCGACTTTTATCCATGCAAGAGCATCACCGCGAGCTATATAGAACATGTAATCCAAATTATCGCAGGAGTTCGTTTTATTTTCTTGGAAATCACTTGAACTTCTCTTGCTTTTTTGGTAAAAGCTTTTCAGGTTTCATGCAGTTCACTCAATTTTTAAACACAACGATCTTTTTCCCGCACAAGAATTTTCGCTTTATCCCAGGACCCTATTATTTGATAGAGAACACATCTAGATAACGACGTAAATTATTTACAATACAATGAAAAGTGAGGAAATTTGATAGCTTTTAAAAAAAAAGAACTTTGAAGCATACTTTTTTATAGAAAAAATAATAGGAAAAATCTGAAAAAATTCATAGTGGTACATTACACATTTCTTAACAGATTGCCGTCGACAAATTTGTAAAATATAAATAATTGTTCGTTTTTTGTAAATAAATATGCGACCGCACTATCTTCAGATCTAATGACGATAATGAAGTGATTTAAATTGGAGGTAGTTAGCTGAACTATCTGTAATAATTTACAATTTGAAGGAAGTATGTGCTTCTTGTTGTCTTCGTACAAATTGCGGTATTTGAAGTCAGTTTTTTATATAGGAAAGCAAGTGCGAGAGCCCAGGGTAGTGCCGTTTTTTCAGGGGATCGGCCTCGATTTTCCTCAACACAGGGAAAGGATTTGAAGGCCAGGGTGAGGCTCGGAGGCACAAGTTGGGTAGGTCGGGCTGAGGAAAACCGAGGACGATCCCCTGAAAAAACGGCACCACGCTGGGCTCTCGCCCTTGCTTTCCTATATAAAAAACTGACTTCAAATATCGCAATTTGCACGCAGACAAGAAGAATCACATACTTCCTTCAAATTGTAAATTATTACAGATATTTCAACTAACTACCTCCAATTTAAATCACTTCATTATCTTCATTAGGACTGAAGAAAGTGCGGTTACATATTTATTCACAAAAGACGAACAATTATTTACATTTTGCAAATTTTTCGACAGCAATCTGTTCGGAAATGTTTAATGTATAACCATGAATTTTTTCAGATTTTTCCTATTATTTTTTCAATAAAAAACTATGCTTCAAAGTTCACTGTTTTTAAAAGCTATCAAATTTCCTTACTTTCCATCAGATTTTCAGAACTGTAAAATACAAATAATTTTTTGGAATGTTACTTTTCGACTCATTAACGTACAGCATTTGCACCTTTAAAATTATATCTCTTTCTTTAACCTACCATTATTTCTTCACATACTTATTAAACCTCAAAACCAGAGGACTCGAATTTTCTCGACGGTAGTAAGTGTCTTATTCAAATATTTGCTTGCACATTCCCAAAAATATCCAGGGTGTTTAAAAGTATAGACAAATGAAAAGCTCACATTAAAGATGAAGCATTTTATTCTTATCATCTAGACAGATTTTGCAACCATTTTGAGCGTCAGCTATCTTAAGCAGATTTTCACAGGACCGAATGACTACCAGTAGAATATCTCATCCAGATTAGCGCTATATTAACTTTTCGAGCCTAGCTTTTTGCCATATAGAAACCTTTTACTTCTACTCATTGCCATAATAGACTGCCTTGACAGTGGCACATTAGCGGTCAGGACGGTTAATCCTGGCCCCGAATAGTTTCCCCATAATTCGCTGCGAACGATACAATGTTTCTTTGTTTCACGCAATATTTTTTAGTTCTGAAAACACGTGTCGTATCATTTTTTTATAACGCTTGCGTTATGCAGAATCCTACTAAACTGTAGTGAATTCTTCTGAAATTATATGACAGTGAAAAATAGGAAAAGTTCCAAGAAAAATTATGAGTGAGCGATATTGCCAGAAAAGTGTTGCAACACATTTAATTGCGAAAAATTTTAAAGTGAACACTGCAAGGAAAGACACAGCAAGCAGCAATGAGAGAAAGAAAATTTATGAAACCTAATATAGGAAAAAGAAAATTACAGTACTCAACTAGTTAAATAAAACAAAGTGAGTATATGAGAAGGAGTGTAGAAAAGAAAATGAGTAAACACAATTATTATTAGCGAAAGAGAGCAATTGAAAATTCTATTAATTTTCTTAGTATCGAACAGTTTTGACTCACTACATACGTAATTGTAAAATATTTCTGTAATATTAAACATTGAATTTAGACATTTTTTAGAATTTTCAACCTTGTCCTTATTATTCAATGTAAAATCTTCTAAAAAACGTAAATTATATTTTCCTCAACATTTTTTAATCGAACACATGGCAGGCAAGAACATTCAGGTTGTGATATTTGCTTTATCCAAAGTTTGGGGACCTTGAAGTCAAACTTAGACCATCAATTTTGTTATGGACTTTATCCAATGCTAGTAGAGGCTTATGCGGTAGAACTATACGTTCACTGTTACCATGTTCTGTCATTACAGTCGAAAGAGATTTATCGGCTGAGTAATTTACATTAACATGAATCGATTTCAAATCTAAATGAATGCGTTCACAAATTGTATCCAAGCGACACTGATTGCAAATTACAGTAAAAATGTGATTTTCCAATTTCCAATAGTGCATTAAATTACAACAAATATTTTAATTTGAGCTCTTTATTATAAATTTGCTAATCATTATTTTTAAACTCATTTTTCAAAGAATCACTTTCAGCTTAAAGAGATTAAATTGGTTCAATAAAAAAGTACTTCGAGGATTAAGAAGGTGGATGAAAAATTAATTGGCCTACAAATTAGACTAATTACAAGGTCCATTAGGACCAAGCGCAGCTAATCGTTTTCCTGATAAACCGGGGAGATTTCTTCGGCCTTAAATTATTTCGAAAGAATTTTACATTTAAGACACACCGCTCTTACAGTTAGTGCGTATTTTCAATTATAACTGTACTTCCCTTTCTTAACTTTCTACGACGCTTATTGCATAT
This sequence comes from Belonocnema kinseyi, assembly GCF_010883055.1. Classification (NCBI taxonomy): domain Eukaryota; kingdom Metazoa; phylum Arthropoda; class Insecta; order Hymenoptera; family Cynipidae; genus Belonocnema; species Belonocnema kinseyi. Next base: position 120,229,839 of record NC_046657.1, on the reverse strand, counting down.
TTTTTAGCCTGTATATAATATTTAAGGATTATATGTGGATAGCTTTTATGCATGGTAATTTAAGTCTAGACTTATCTCTGGATAATAACTCTGGGCTTCTATTTGGTTGCAAGATTTATAAAGTTCACCAAAATTCAAAATTTTCATCTTCCCGTTTATCAAATTGTGTAACAGGTCGGGTTATCGTCAATAGTATAAGTAAAGTATAAAAATATGTCTAAACATTAAAAATAATTACGAAGGACCAGTTTGATAATAAAAAATACCTATTGACTCTAGGTAATTATATTTAAATATAAGAAATTTGATTGATTTTAGTGGAATTTCTCTACTTTAAAATCAGTTATACGGAAATTAAGAAAATTCTATTTAATTATAGTGAATTATTAATAATCAAGAATTTTAGTGCCTCTTAGTGAATTCTAAAAAACTATCGTCACATTGATCGACCTATCGTTAATTCTAGTAATATCTAGTATACCAATAATATCTAGTATACCAGTAATATCTAGTATACCAATAAACTGCAGACAAAATGTGACTGCCAATTAATTATATTGCCCTGATAATCAGTGAAATCTTCATAGATTTGATTTAGTCACTAATTCATCATTAACTGTAAAAACAAAGTATTATTTTACAGTCTCTAGTGGTGCTGTAATGGGATCACTGGTGGGATCCCAGAATCGTTTGTTTTGCACTGAAAAAAAAACAGCACGAAGTTGCTATTCAAAACCGGGACAAAAAAATAATACGGCAAAAACAAAATCTTTAGTTTTTACAGTGCTCATTCAAATTTGAAACGCAGTGTGATCTATTGATTTGATATACTGAGTTGTGATAAATTGCTGTAAATCTAGCAAACTCCTGCGAACTGTGGACGATTGGCTCTCGGTAGATCGCGTATTTTTGAAATTTATAATTATGTCTGCATTTTACGTGATTTATGGCATTATATATAGTCTATTTCTTTGTATCGACATATTTTATTTTGCACGATACGCAAATAGTTATTTTTTTATGAAATGACTAGATATAGCATTTAGAATACCCAATTCATGTAAAATTTTTGTAAAATAACGAATTTAGTACTTAGTTTACCTTTCCTAAGCGATGAAAAAACAAAATATGTTGCTACTAGAACATTTAGATGTTATATCCTATGGGGAATAATACGCGAGTCCTAAAATGGGTCCTAGTTTTATTCAGCAATTATTATGTAACTGTTATCATTCTTATTAAATAACTGTTAGCGGAAATTGCTCTATTCACTGTTTTCTACCAAGTATTTACCAAATACCGCTTAAAAGCAAATAATTTATTTTATTTATTTATACAATTTAAAATATTATAGCTCATCAGAGTTTCTAGCTGAGGCTCTTAGCAATATTAATAATAAACATAAATATTTTTGAAAAGGCCTTTTTATGTGTTTTCTTTACAGTATATATGTATATAATATAAAGTATATTTTTTAGTATAGTTCCAAAAACATGTATTTTTTGTATTTCCCGATTGATCTAGATGACTCAAGATTTTGGAAATAGTGTGAATACCATACAGATTATAGTATGTTGTACTGAATTCTAGTCAATTGTTCCGAATACTCGTCTAATATACCTCATATAAAATAATTGAAAAATTACCTTGGGGGTAAACTGAATTATTCGTTTAACTATTTATATGTTACAAATTATTAATGATCTCAAGTAATATTTTTATTTTCAAGTTGTAAGGAAAAATTGGTCTTCTCTATAAAAACACATTAGGTTCTCAAAAAGTATCATCATAATTGTAAAAATGGCATATTGTCTTTCAAGTTCCAAAAACCATTTATAGTTTACACAGTAAACTGTTATACAAAAAAAACTTCACACAATTAAAAAAAAAATGAAATCAAGAAGTCAAACTAAGTCGCCGAGATATCAGGAATTGAATAAATAATTAAATAAGGTTAGTCCACCTGAATGAAGAAAGTACATTTCTCATAAGATGTAGGAAGAATTACATAAATCCAGCACATACAGAACTGTACAAACCATTTCAAGTTAAATAACTCACAATAAAAAACTTTCATAAAAATTGTAAACATTAAAATAACTTAAACCTTCATGGAATAAGTGTGAGACATTTTGAGCGGGGTAAGTTATTTGAAGAAGGCTAACAGAATGATCGAAACATCTTTTCTCTGTATATAAAGGCAATTCAATTTTGTCTCTTGATATTACTAACCTTGATTTTTCAATTTATTAAATGGATCAGAAGACTAAAAGAAAATAAATATATGTCTAAACTGTTATTTTAAGACTTAACTTATGTGGAATTATTACCAAATTGAATAATGATCAATAAAACAAGCAAGTATTGCCATTCGCCCAAAACAGCTAATTGTTTGTATGCAAAGAACGTCCGAACAGCAGCCGGCGAAGCAAGCTCCTGCGCGCGAATGTTTTTGGTGTATTTTGGGGATATTCATGTTTAATTTTTTATCTTCAAAGATAAATCCAAAAAACATCCTAGAATATTGTGCGGATATTCCAGGTACAAAGAAATTTCTATCTTTGTTGGAATGCATTGACATTTTTAAATTTTTTGCACCAATTTAAATATATTTTACAAAAAATATGTATTATCTTCAAAGATGGTAAAAACCGATTAGAGAAAATTTCTTCAAGCCCCGTGAAACAGAAATTAAATGTATCGAACTAAGTGTTTTATTACACTTATACTTATCCGTAATGAAGGAATATCTCAAAACGTGGAAGCACTACTAAAGAAAATTAAAAATTTTTTTTCAGGAAAGTTTTTTTTGTTTAAAGAAGGTGACGATTAAAAGTTAGAATTCCAAAGATAATATTAACAAAATTTGAGATAATAATCGTCACAAACATCTAAATTATAATTTGGTAATTTCTTTGTGATGTTTAGGGCTTAAAATGTTTAAAATACATACAAGTATTGACAGTTATATATTTAGGGAACATCCATATATTACGTAACGCTGTTTAGGGGGTTTGGGGTGGCTAAGCGCCCAAGATTTTAACATGACTAATTCATCACTTTTTTAAAGGCAGAAATGGTACCCAAAGTAACATTAGTAACTAGTGCGTACATTCCGATAATTACATTGCACTGTTCTCAAGAGTGCCGAACGCTAAGCGCTCATGATCAGTGAATAGAATGAATTACAATAGATTTAGTTACAAAAGCGATGTGAACATATAAATCACGGTTCAGATCGAGGTCTGTCATATTTTCGCCTACACCGTTGACTCATGTAGCGCGCTTCTCAAAACGATCAAATGCTAAGCCCCCAAGATTTTAACTTGAATAATTAATTACTTCTTCAAAGGCAGCAATGGTACCCAAAGTAACATTAGTAACTAGTGCGCACATTTTTTTCGTGAAAGGCCTTTGAAAAAGTGATTTCTTAGTCAAGTTCAAATCTTCTGCGCTTAGCGTTTGCCCTCTCTGAGAAGCGCGCTATATGAGTCAACGGTGTTGACTCATATAGCGCGCTTCTCAGAGAGGGCTTCTCAGAACGGTGTTGACTCATATTGTCATTGGTTTGGCTAAACATATTCTTGACTACTTTCTGATGCGTGTTTCGTACACAGACATCGCTTGTGTCGCTAAAGCTACTAGGATTGGTTCTATTCGCTGATCATGGGCGCTTAGCGTTCGGCCCTCTGGCGAAGGGTAGAATGTTATTATCAGTAGGTGCGCACTAGTTACTAATGTTACTTTGGGTACTATTTCTGCCTTTAAAGAAGTGATTAATTAGTCAAGTTAAAATCTTGGGCGCTTAGCGTTTGATCGTTTTGAGAAGCGCGCTATATGAATCAACGGTGTAGGCAAAAATATAACAGACCATGATCTGAACCGTGATTTATATGTTGACATCGCTTTTGTAACAAAATTTATTGTAATTCGTTTTATTCACTGATCTTGAGGGCTTAGCGCCGCATAGCGCTAAAACTGTCTTTTTTTTTGCATTTTTTACGGATATTTCATCCGGCACTTATAACCTTAAAAATTACAAAGTTTAAACTAAATCCACCGAAAGCCATTTTCCCATACATTTAGTGCGGGGTCCTTTTTAAGACAACATCTTTATTATTGTAGGGAAAAATACGAGAGACCCTAACGCTGGCAAAACCGATAATTCACTGAGTATCATATGCACATAAGGTGAATTTTAGAAGTATAAAAACTGAATTCGAATTCCCGGATAATTAATATTGCTAAATTCAGGTAAATTGAAGTGATTTGAAGTAAAATTAACGTGATTGAAGTCAGTTTTAGTTTTGATTTTAGTCCAAGAAAATTTTTCAATGTTTGCTTAAAATTAGTATGAATTGAACTAGTTCTAAGAATAAAGATTTAAAAATTATTATAAATTACCGAAGGAAAGATCGATCGCTAATATTTTCCAGAATATTCTTGTTCCTGAAAGTATGCTCTCTCTTTAGAACTCTAGACACGAACCACCATCAAACTGCTTTATTTAAAAAATAATCACCAGAAGAGCTCTTCATCTGCTCAACTATTCTGGTAGAATTTTCTCCAATGGAGCAGTTTATTTAAAAAATCGTAGCATCGCGCGAAATTCCATGCCATAAAACTTGTGTGTAAAATAAAAATAAAAATCATTCAAATTTTTACGAGTTTTTGAATTATAACCTGCGCAAAAAACCATTGGTGTGAAGTTTTTTGCATCTCACTTTGATCAATGAAAATTTCCATTATGCCCTGCTTTTATTTAATACTTTTAAAATATTGCAACTCGAAACTGAACGAAATATGGAACATTTTTTAGGATGCGTGTTTAACAGTATAATATTTTTGCGATATGTTTGAAGCAACATTTCTGTGGACTGGTCATGTATTCGGACGAACTTCTGACTCATTTGTTACCGAACATTACTTATTACTTCATGAGCCAGCAGTATTCGGTACATGTAGTTGTAAAATTTCTGGTGAACTCAAGAAAGATAAATATTCCTAGATGGTAACACTGTAATCGCGATCGAGTTGTTCGTACGCCTGGTGGGAGCTGGTATGGCTCTAAATCGATAAGAATCGCGGATCTCGATTATCGGACGCAATCTTGCCAACGCAAGTAGACCGTAAATAAAAGCTTCTTGATGGAATATCGGCTGGAGATCAATCGAAAGTATGTTACCGGCACGATTTAAGCGATAAGGCTTGTTTTAAAAGCATGCTCGTATATATCTCATTGTTAGAATGAGAAATGGTTGTAGATTAAATTGCATAAGCATGTACATATGTGTGAGAATAAAAGCTTAACGAGTTTCAGGATAATAATTATTATAATTGTAGGCTTGACAGCAAACTGCTCATAAAAAGAAGAAAGGGGTGATTTTTTCCAAGATAGAGTAAAAATGGGGGAGGGAGTTGTTTTAAATGAAACCTTTAGATTTACATGAATACATGTTATATTAAAGCTTATTCAGCTTAATATTAATAAGATGAATTAACAGATAAGTAAAGTTTCTCAAGAAAATGAAATAAAAATAGTTTAAGCTATCCCAATTTGTTATCTGATAATTAAGCGAAGATTAGGAAATCAGATCGCTACTGCACCAAGAAATCCAAAAATTACCTGCACTTGTTTTAGTCCATAAAAACTCTGATAATGGAAATGATTTTTTTAAATATTTAGAGAAAAAGCCTATCTAAACTGGGGTGCCGCTTTGCCAGCGCAGTTGCGGTGTTGTGCAGTTTATAGTTTAGCACTATAACAAGCCACAAGCAAGAAGGAGAAGAACGATAAGGAGAGTCCCAATTTATCGTGATGACTCGTGAGAGTACTCTCCGAAACGCCCGGTAAAGCGGGATTCAGCGTAATTTTCTTATATACAGCATCTGTTTCTTCGCTGATATTTTAGGAATTTGACTCGAGATTTCTACGGCTCCAATTCTTAAGACTCTCAATTTGTGATTTTTAAAAGCTTCACCTGAGGAATTTCTGGTACGGGGTCATTCGCAAAATACGTGTTACGTTTACGGGTGGGTGGGGATCTGTCGAAGTATCATTCTCCATGTTAAGACCAATGTATCACATATTTTGTGAATGGCCCCTACGGGCTCAGTACTATTTAATTTTCTTATGATGAATATGTTCACTACTGTCCTACTATTGGCAAACAAGCTAGTATTGTAAGTAATACTCATTTCCCCCCTAAGTGCCTCCAGAATGATTATACATTTAAGTGAAATAAAGATGTGTTAATGTCGATAGTGAGCCAGTTAAAACCATCACTTAGCCACGCGTGGTTTCAACAGGGAGGCAGGTAAATCGATAAAGAAGAATAGATTTCGAACCTAGCGCCATCTAGCAGTTCTTTTTGGTATTGAGTTTAGACGGTAATATCCCGAGTAGAAATGCTCCGACTTGAGTTAGACTTGAATTGCTCAAATCAAGACATGCTGAAGTTGGAAAGTTCGACTTGAGCATGCCTCAGTTTTGAGGCGAAACCAGATTTCAATTTATGTCTTGGATTTATGTTACGGATTTTCATTTGTATTAAACTTGTTTGGCGAGGATAACTAAAATGTCTTTTTACGTATTTCTAACGGGTCAGGAGATTCTTCTAGAAAGGAATAATTTTGATTTTTTGACGAAAACTGTTAAGGGTTATACTCGCTCATACCCACAGATTCTGAATTTTTTATTTACAAATAACTAATTTAATAATTACAAATATTCCATTCATCAATTTTAATCTTATTTCTGAGTCAAAAAAGGTTCGTCCTAAAACAAGTTTACGCCGACCATCTCAGACAAGGCAAGGCTTGCCTTGAGACAAGTAAATGTTGTCTCAGCTAAAGGAAGGCTCGACTTGAGACAAGCAAACGCCGTATTACCTGTCGTGACCATAAAAGTAAGACGAAGGTCTATGTGTCGACATAATTTTGAGACGGAACCAGAAATCGATGTCTTGGAGACGAATTCAATAAATACCCAAGTCGAACTCAAGTCGAAGCATTTTTACTCGGGATAGGATATTTTTGATACGGCTGACTAATGACGATCAAAAATAAAATCCGAAACTCTAATAGTGAGCCAGGTTGGATGACCATTAAATAATGATCTTTCAACATCGGATTTTTTTACCAACAATAAAACTAGTTTTTCGAGCGTTTCCGCCGATATTTTGTGATGAAATATGGATTGTATATATATCTTGTGCTATTTTTCTTTGAAACTACGCTGTAAAATATATGTTGAAAATTCAACCACTTTTCAACCAATTTTATGGTTTAAATCTCGTTTATTCACAGAATTTAAATAAAATTCAATCAAATGTAGTTGCAAATTAATGAAGATGCGCAGGAACCCGTGCGCCATCATACTTCTCGCGAAGCCAGACCACAGCGTGACAAAGTCCACGACTCCTTCTATGTGTCCTGAGATCCATAAAAATAACAAAGGACATACATATAATATTTTGTAAAAGAAGCAGCTTCAAAGGGAAAAAGGTACGTAAAAATAATATTATTCCAATAAGAAAATTTCATTCATACTATCAGCACTAACTGATGTATCCTTTTTAGGTTATGATTACAAAAACGAGTACCAAAGAATTGGTTTATAAGCGGACGCGAAATTCATAATCGTAATATAATTCCAATGTACCTTAAATTTTTCTTCTTCAAGGGGGGAATGGGGGATAATGAATAAAAAAACGCGTTTTTTATAAATTTTTTCAGAGATCTGGTTAATGTAAATGTACCTAAATGTTTTGCAGGTTCAAAAATATTATTTTAAAAGTAATTAATAATTTTTTTGTAGAAAAATATTGCGAAATAAGCCACTGAAAGAGCATTTTCGAGTACGCCTCTCGAAAAAGATGATTTGCAGTTCCAGCGATATCCAAACATGGATTTATCGGAATTTTTAATTGAATAGTTGAAATTTCCATTACACGTGTAGTTGATTTTTCATTCACAAGTAGTTGAAATATCAACCACTGTAATTGTATAAACTTTAAACCATATATGGTTAAAAATTCAACCAGATATTTTTAACAGTATGGCAATCAGACGAACTGCTCACATTTGGATACAAGTAATAGATTATACAGAGCCATTACTCGCTATTGTTTATTGAGAAATTTATTCTTACATATCAAGGAACTCCTTAAAACAGATTATTTTAACATTTCTGTTTGCATTAATTATTTCCATTAGAAAATAAAATATTTGAAAAAAACCTGACTCGCTATTGAAGGTGGGCCCTCTACTGATATCGTTACCCTTATTATCAAATATTCATTACTTTCGCAGTACAATAAGTTCTGTAATGACAGACATGAACATAGTCATCATTCGAGCTTTAAAAAATAATGTGCCAATGCTGCTTGGAAAATTTGCAAATTTTTAATTATTCATGTTATTCAAGATGCAGAATTTATTTTTAGAAATAGGTCAAATTTTGGAACTTTTCAAAGATTTTTATTTATCTTTATATTTTTCTTTATTCATTTCTAAATGATTACTAACATTCCTTTCGATTAGAAATATTTGAAATGTGTCATGTTTCAAATTTAATGCCGCAAACAAAATATGAAAGGGCACAATTTTTTAGTATTAAGTTGCAAAAAATTACAAATCGAATATCAAAAGAGAATCATTCAACATTTTTAATTAGTAAACTTTATTTTGAAAGCGCTTGGAATAATAAAAAAAATTTCAGAGTTAAAATTGAAGAATTTTAGACTGAAATAGTTACAATTACTAAGCTTTAAATATTACAGTTAAATGTTTGGTATATTTAACTTTCGAAGCAATACAAAATCAATTTATAATATAAATTTGTAAATATAAGTTTTCAATTAGGTATCAGTAAAGTTATGGAAGACTTTGTTCTTCTTAACTTAACCCCAACTTGAAAACTCGGGATGAAAACTTGTCAACCTTGGAAAGATTACTTTAGACTTCAGTAGCGTCAAAGTGGGGTAATCAATGTGGTCGCGCCAGAGGCTAGAGTTTCAGGTAAGCATTGCGTTGGTTTGGTATTCTTGGTCGTTAGGGTATTCTGATTAAAGCGAGAGTTGTCTTTCACAGCTGCATAAGCTGTCAAGTGTTTGTGTACTTAGCAGTTGGACCTTCACCACGGAATGTTGCAATTAACACCACGATGTCGAGTCCGTCTTAACTGTGGCCTTTATTGCGTGGCTGTTTCGAAGCCAGAATCAAGAAACGGTGTTGAAATTCTGTGGCTCCGATAACGGTTCAAGGATGATATACAATGACAAACGTCTTCGCATTCGGAAACTCGATACTCTGAAAGCAAGACGAGGTTAACTCAGTTTTGTTGGCCTGAGCCAACTTGCAGAATAGTCGTGCACACTTTAACAGTTTACTTTGATGGGACGGTTTATCTTCCTGCGACTAATTAATGAGAGATTAATGAACTCCAAATCTTATGCAACCTAGATATCTCTTCTAATTTTTTTTCCAAAAACCTCATTCTCACGATTTCTAATGTTTAAATTTCTCCGAAATGAAATATTTTCGTTGCTTTCCGTGAATTAAAAGTAATAGAAATTCCGAAAATTCACTTTTCTTAACAGTTTCTCTTAGATCTTTGACGAAACTTAGCATCAGCAGATTCAAGCACTTTATTGCTTAGCCCTTTTTCTTCCTTGTCTGCTTCACTTGAGCTAAATCACAAAAATGAATCTATAAAACTCAGATACGACGAAATGCGTCTTCGAGCTGCAAGTTCGATGAGAATAGCGATAGGGTTGGACAGCCAAGGAGGTATGAGCGCACTAGTGAATATAGAGCGAGTAACGTAGACAAGGATAAAGTAATAGAAAGGAAAGAAAGGAAGGAGAAGGGTTGCATCCAGCTGGCACGTAGTCAGAGCACAAGCATTGACATATGAAGCTTTTTGCGAGCGTTCGTGATGCCATAAAAGTCAGGCACTGGCATACCGATGGGTACATACGTGACCTCGTTTAAGGTGGTTCAGAATACTTATACGAAACTCTGGATTAGGATACCTAAATCTTGCATCATTCAGCGCATTTATACACTTCAACATTGCCAAACTGGAGGATTCCTTTTTTTTATAAAAGAGAACCTTCTTATCTTCCACTAAACCAGTCTTTAATTTTAAAACCTGATGTATTTTAGATCCTAATGATATTTTCATTTTGATTATTGGCAAATAATCTTGTAATCAATGAACTAAATAAAACATAGAAGGGACGTCCCGAGTCAAGATTTAGATCCTACTTTGAACTTGCAGCTCCTTATTAAAATCTGCCTCGACGCTATTTAGGCCTTTAACCCCTGCTTTAAACTTTTAGCTCCTAGAGAATAAAACATTAGAGCCTAATTTGACTCCGTTTCAATCTAGAAACCATACTTTGAATCTCTAGAAGCTACAGTCTTGACATACAAGAACCTACTTGGATGGTGTTTAACCTTCCCCTCAATACTGACCCTACTTTAAACCTTTTTTGTTCACAATGTTCAAACTGAAGACCATACTTTGACATTTTGTAAATTTCATGAATATATACAAAAATTATTTTTCACTCAGAATAAATCAACTCTACTTAACAACAATATTCAGTTCACGAATTAAGCTAATTGTCGTGAATTATTTGTATATTAATAAATACTTCTTTGCAATGCTTAATCACAATAAGATGTTTTCCATTAAATTACAATGCTCGAAATTTGTATTAGAATAATACAATGAATCACAAAAATTATAAGTACAGAATATTTTCTATTGTTAGCAACAAATATTAGAAGTAAATATAAAAATTTAAAAATATATCAAAATATATATTTATTAACTATACAAATTTAAATTTACTGATTCTTCTTACAGTCTTATTGAAGAATTACGGTTAATTTGTTTCGAACATGATTTCGTATGCAAAATAATTGCTGTTCAAAGAAAAGCACTACTTTTTAAATTTCTTTATTTTCTTTTTTACTAAATAATAACTATTGAGAGTTTCTGAAACATTTTCTTAGAGCAATTTACGTGTCTACTACTTGATTTAATAGGAAAAATCATTTATTTTTGTGAGATAATGTTTACTGTTTGAGTTTTTTAAAAACATATGTTAGAGCAAATGAAATTAAAAATGTATGAAAAAGAATTTACTGCTCATATTGAATTTTAGGACGACGAGTGACTTCGTTATAAAACCAGTAATGTTATAATTAGTATTAACCTATTTCCTGATGAATATTAGGTGAATCTTTAACTGAATATTTGTATGTTTTAGTGTAATTTCATTAATTATGATGCTGTATGAGTTAGATAATTATTTGTTTAATAAAGAGATAAAAAATATTGATATTGAAATCGCCTCAAGTTCTTTTAAAGTGTATAACGGTGAACACTTCTAAAAAACAGATACTATTTTATTTTTGAAGTGATAAGTTTTTATAGCACGATCTGAATTCGTTAAACTGGTTGAATCTTCGAGGGTAACGCTTCTAGGGTAGCGGTTCCTCTTCTCTATCTCTCCTTCGCTTCTAGTGACTGGCTCTTTCAATGATCGTCTTTACACCAACAGGCGGAAGGTTAGCTACACGCGCGTATTACTGTTAGGGGGAGCGAAACTTTCGCCTCGGAAACAGAGTGAAAGAAGTCTTGCCAAAGCATAAAAGTCAAATACACCAGCTAATCAAAACTGTCGGTAACGTAGGTCTTAAAAAATAAAGTTCGAAACGCTTCCTTCGCGATCTGTTTACCCGAGTAAAAATGCTTCGACTTGAATTTCCCCCCATAAAGACATGCTGAAGTCGAAAAGTTCGACTTGAGCATGTCTCAGTTTTGAGACGGAGCCAGCCTTTCGGATTTTCATTTGTATTATACTTGTTTGACGATAATACCGAAAATTTTGTTTCTTTATATGTATTTCTAACAGCTGAGGAGATCCCTCTAGAAAGTTACAATTTTTATTTTTGTGAAGCAAATTTTTAAGGGTTATACTTGTGCAGACCCACAGATTCTGTATTTTTTAATTAAAAATGACTAATTTAATAATTACAAATTTTGCATTCCTCAATTTTAATCTCATCTATGAGACAAAAAAGGTTCGTATTGAAGCAGGTTTACTTGAGACAAGTAAGCGTCGTCTTCGCCAAAAAAAAGCTAGAATTAAGACAAGTAAACGCCGTTTTACCTCTCTCTCTCTTTTCTATTATCACCCTCTCTCTCTCTCGTTCACTCCCCCTCTCTCTCACTCGCTGTTATTCACTCTCATGCTCACTTTAAGCCTCTGACATGATTAGTAGTGTATAACGGCATCTGCTCGCATATATAGCACTGTATAGCGGCATGCATTATTTTTGAAGGTCGTTGTTCGTACACGTGCTTGAATTGCTCTGCGATTCTTTGTGTGATTACGGAAGTGTTATATAGTTATTAACTGTATTTCGACTATTTTTTATGTTGAAAGAGTTAGAAGAAAAACCACTTTAATGTTCACTATATCGATGTGAGATTATCGACAACACTTTTGATGCCACACTTCTACGTGTAGTAGTTAGAGATTCTGAAGAGTAACCACGCTTAACGTGAAAAAATAGCCAATTTCAAACACTTTTAGCGTCCAAGTGATTAAAAGACTACCCAGTTCATTTAATTACACGAGTAACGATCGTAGAATCACCTTTGTTTATAGAATGTCTCCCAAGAGCATCATAAACCAATACTTGATAGATAAGATTTTCGAACACATTATTTATTCTGCTACATATCTAAGGACGTGTCTTCTTATGTCTTAATTGCGTCTCTGAAACATCGATGCCTGGCTGCATCTTAAAACTAAATCGAGGCATAAGCCTATCGTCTTACTGTTATGGCCACGACAGGTAAAACGGCATTGGCTTGGCTGAGTTGGTCGAACCTTTTTCGGCTCATAGATAAGATTAAAATTGATGAATAAAAAATTTGTAATTATTAAATTAGTTATTTTTGATTGCAAAATTCAGAATCTGTGAGTCTGAACGAGTATAACCCTTACAAATTTTCTTCAAAACAATAAAAATGGTAACTCTCTAGAAGGATCCGCTAAGCCGTTAGAAATACGTAAGAACAAACAAAATTTTCGGTATCATCGTCAAACAAGCATCATACAAATAAAAATCCGTAAATAAGTTTATTGAGGTTTCAGGCCTGACATTGTTCTTCTTAACATCGAGAAGCGAACCATGATCGTTATCGAATTTTCGGCACCAGCTGACAAAAACATCATAGCCAACGAGAATGAAAAGAAAGAGAGGTATAAAAATCTTATAAGGGAGTTGCGACTATTGTACCTGAAATATTCTGTTAAACTAATCGTCCTTATCATTGGCGCTTTTGGAGGTGCTAAGCTTTTACTGGTTAATAGCCTAAAAAGCATCCCTGCGTGTCAACAATATGCTAAAACACTTGCGGGAAAAATGCAGAAGACATTGGGTCGCTCCGTGTCATCAGGGTGGACGAGACTTTTGCCGGATCGTCGTATTGCTTCCGTTACAGACTGTAACCACCTATCTCACGGTCGTGAGACCCCGTTATGGCTGAAATTTTACCGCCATTTCGCTGGAATCGGGTGTAATTTTTCAGATTAGCACCCACTCCCAACGAAATCCTCCGGTTGTCCTTATGACAAAGTTTTAATTATATTTATGTATATATTCGGTTCGGTTTTGATTCCTCTAGAATCAAACCGAAGGGCCTATGACAAAACCAACGAACGCGTCCTCGGGTTGCGGATAGAGGGTACCTGTACCAAGGGTTTCTGCTGAATATGGTCCCGAAGGAATTAACCCCCAAGCGGAGGTATGAAAACCGTGCCGAAAGTTGAATGGCACCTGGGTGAGGTGTCTAGAACCGTGACTCTGGGATACCGGGCGACCTGTCAGAGTACGCAGCCTTATCCTTGCATTCGGGGCTCTACAAGGATGGACGAACCCCTTTCCCTAGCTTTTCGTGGGAACAACAATGACAACACCAAACATAGTGGTAGTCAGTGTCTCCAGAACGTGGGGTTTTTCGGCCCCCACCATTCTCCCATCTGGGAGCTACACATTCAAACGTAGTGTGTCAGTGAGTCGGCTCTGTTAAATGCTGCGAAGCCCAGCCTTGTGTAAAGCCGAAAATGCACGAGCAGGAATCCGAGCTCTCCCGACCTCACGAATGACGATCTAGTTGCTCCTCAAATTTATTTAGGTTTTGAAATCCCGAGTTACCTTAGAATCATTAGGCTTATTGCGAAGAGGCAAATATAATTGACTTTATGTAAATAGATATAGGAGATAAGATTTCTGGCTCTAAAATGTTTCAAATTTAGTGCTGCATGTCTTCGTCATATTTTTAGTAAACAATGGGTTTTTAACAAATAAAAAACAAATTTTCGACAAAATAGTTCAATTTTCAACCTAAGAAATTACTTTAAAAAATACATTTTTTAACTTAAACATTGTAGTTTATACTGAAGTTTGCAGTTGAAAACATTAACTTTTAAACCAAAATAAATGCGATTTTATCAACAAAATAAATTGATTTTAATCTGAAACAAATTAATTTTTAAAGAAGAATAATTCGCCAACAAAGAAGATAAATTTATAACTAAAAAGAAAATTTATCAAGAAAAAAAATTGTCAACAAAATTGTTCAATTTTCAACCATACAAACGAATTTTAAACTAAAAAAATAAGAATTGGATCAAAAATTGAATTGAATTCCCAAGCAAAAAATTAAATTTGCAAACAAATATTTTAATTTTCAAACCAATAACTTTCTACCGAAAACAGAATTTCAAAATTTTCAAAACCATTTTTAAAACAGAACAATTTTTGTTAACAAAATAGATAAATATTCAACGAAAAACGGTTAAATTATCAGTTAAAAAAATCAATTTGCAACCAACAATTTTTCAGCAAAATAGTTTAATTTCCAAAAAATAGATGCACCTTTAACCATTTTATACCAAAATAAAAGAAGTTTCAACAAAAAATGTATTTTCATCCAAAGAAATGAAATCTTGATTAAAATAGATGAATTTTTAAACAAAAAAAATTATTTTCTACCAAAAATGAAGAATTTTTGACTGCGAAAGGTCAATTCCCTACCAAAAAAAATCAACCAAAAATGATACAATTAAATTTTTAGTATAAGAAAATATTTTTTCAAAGACAAAAAATCGAAATTTCAACAAAACAGTTAAATTATCAACCAAAATAGCTATTTTTAAAAAATTTAATTTTAAAATAGTTTCATTTTCGATGGAAGAAATGAATTTTCTACTGAAAATTGTTTTAAAAAAACACACAATCGAATTTACAACAGAATAGTTCAATTTTTAAACATATTGTTATATTTTAATTAAAAAAATTATTTTTCAACCAAAAATGGAATGGAATGAATTCTGAGAGAAAATTAAAATCATTTTAAAGTTTTAATTTTTATTCACAAAAATGTACTTTAAAAAAAATCAAAAAGATTTTGAAACACATCAAACGATTTCCTAAAATTTAAAAGAGTGTAGAAGATTTTGAAGCAAATTGTTTCAATTTGATAAGATTAAAACGTTTTAAAAATCGTAAGTAATCCACTAAATTCAAGAAATATTTAGAAGAATGGAAGAGATTCAAATCTAATTTTAAACTTAAATTTTTTAGAAATGTAGATTTTCAAAAATTTCGAAAAAATAAAATTTAGAAGCTTTAAGTGAATTCAGAAAGATTTCAATGAGGTAAAATTATTTTTCTTAAAATTCCTATGAAAAATTTAAAAGATTATGAGTCAATATTTTCACATCTTGAATTAAGGAACATAATTTTTATTAGGTCTTCTTGTGCAATTTTGTTATACAATTTTTAAAATTATATGTTGCTTTAAAAAATCGACTTTCAAATTTGATAAAGTTTAAGAGATATTCAGAAATTTTGAATGGATTCAAATAAAATTAAAACTTGTAAATATTTTTCAAGAATTTTGTAAGTTTTCACGAAAATAAAAAAATTATTTTAGGTTCCTAGGAATAATTAAAATAAAATTTTATGTCGAAAAATGAAATTTATGGGAATATTTTAAAGCATTTCAAAACATTCAAAAATGCGTCAAAAATTGTCAAAGTATCTGAAAAATTTTAAAGGCAATGTTTTTTTAATTTTTCAAAATAAAAAAAATCAGGAAAAATTTGAATAATTTTTAAATATTAGGAGACCAGACAAGATTAGAAAAAAAAAGAATTATTTTCCTAAGTAACGTGTGAAAATTTTAAATAATTTTTTATTTCGTAAAATGTGCTTTAAAAGAAAATCAAAGAAGATTTTTAAACATATCAAACAATTTCCTAAAATTTCGAAAAAGAGTTTAAAAGGTTTTAAAATCAACATTTTTTAATTCGATAACATTACAAATTTTTTAAAAGTGCAAATAATCGAATAAATTCAATAAATATTGAGTAAAATTGATGAGATTAAAAAAGAATTTAAAGTTCAGAGGAGTTTTAGAAACACAGTATAAACTGATTTAAAAAACTGTAAAACCTAAAATTTCCTGTAGAAGAATAAGAAAGATGTGTCTGGAAATTATGTACAATTATCAGTCTTTAAAATTAAAATTCGAATGATTTTTTAAAAAATTACTCTCACCACATTTCTTCTCAAGCAGAATCCCCGATTTTAATCGCAAGAGGTTCAATTATTTCCAATCAGAATAAGTAATTACATAAATTTTGAAAATTCAAAAAAGATAACTTGGAATAAGTACAATGAGATTTAAAAAAAGTTTATTTTAATTACACATAAAATTTGTAGAATTATTTCTAAAAATATGGAAACATTAAAAATTGTAGTATTTAAATACACTTCACATTTCAGACTTTTATATTAAATTTTGATAAGATATAATAAATACAAAACATTTTTTATTATTTCCTATAATGTCTAAAAAGTACGTAAAATATTTTGAAGCAAAATGATGTAATTTTTCCAAACTACTTAACATTAGAAAAATTAAGGAAAATAATTCTTTCAAATTTGAGTAAGGTTAAGAGATATTCAAAAATTTTGAAACGATTCGAAAATAATGAAAGCTTCCAAAGATTTTTAAAGAAATAATTAACATAATTTTTTATTTTCAACAATTAATTTGAAAAGATTATGTTTAAACATTTCAAAATATTGCAAAAGATTTCAAATATTCTCAAAGCATCTGAAAAACTTTGGAGGCAGTTTTTTATATTTTGCAGAATTAAAAAAAATACAGGAAAAATTTGAATAATTTTTAAAGATTAGAGATTGAAAGGTCTGACAAGATTATAAAAACAGAATTATTTTTCTAATAATCGTGGGAAAGTTTCTAAAAATTTTTATTTCAAAAAATGTACTTTAAACAAAATTCAAGCAGATTTTGAAACGCATCAAACGATTTCCTAAAATTTAAAAGAAATTTCAGAAATTCATGCAGTTTTCTGTTTAGAAAATCCCACACATTTTTTGAATATTAGAAAAATTCGAGTATTTTTAAAAGATGATTCGGACATTTAGAGGTTTGGAAGATATCAACGAATAATTGATAAATTTTAAGAAATATTTTCAAGTTTTTAAATATTTCTATTACGTTTAAAACAAAATAAATTCAAAAAAAATGTTTAACTTACTACATTTTTCTGAAAATTTTAAAAAAGCTACCAAGATGTCAAAAAAACTGACTTATATAATCTTCTAAATTTTTCACAGGAATTCTCTACATTTAAAAAAAATTTAAGTTTAAGATTAGATTTGAATCTCTTCCATTCTTCTAAATATTTCTTGAATTACTGGATTATTTACGTTTTTTAAAACTTTTTAATCTTATCAAATTGAAACATTTTTCTTTAAGATCTTCTACACGCTTCTTTTAAATTTTTGGGAAATCGTTTGATGTGTTTAAAAATCTTTTTGATTTTTTCAAAGTACATTTTTGTCAATAAAAATTATTTAAAATTTTCAAACGATTATTAGAAAAATAATTTTTTTTCTTATATTTTCAGACATTCTAATCTTCTAATTTTTAAGAATTATTCAAATTTTTCCTGATTTTTTTGCAAGTTTGAAGTATTTTTTAATCGTTTCAAAATTTCTGAATATTTCGTAAGCTTACTAAAATTTGAAAGCAAATTTTACAAACCAAGATAAACATAACAAAAAATGGTGCGAAAAAATTGCGCAAGAAGGCTTAATAAGAATTAAATTCCTCATTTTCTCTCAGCCAAAAAATCTTCTTTTTTGGTAGAAATTTTTTTTGTTTAAAAATTCATCCATTTTAATCAAGAATTCATTTCTTTGTATGGAGATGCATTTTTTGTTGAAACTTCTTTTATTTTGGTATAAAATGGGTAAAAGTTCATCTATTTTTTGGAAATTAAACTATTTTGCTGAACAATTGTTAGTTGTAAATTGATTTTTTAAACTGATAATTTAACCGTTTTTCGTTGAAAATTTATCTATTTTGTTAACAAAAAATGTTGTTGTTTTAAAATTGATTTTGAAAATTTTGAAATTCTGTTTTCGGTATAAAGTTATTGGTTTGAAAATTCAAATATATGTTTGCAAATTAAATTTTTTGGTTGTGAATTTAAATACTTTGTTGAAACTTTGATTTTTCGCGGTTGATAATTATTTTTCAACAGAAAATTTATCTATTGAATTTTTTGTTGAAACATTATAATTTTAGTTGAAAATTAATTTTTTTTTCATTGAAAATTCCATTTTTTGTCTGAAAACTTGATTAGTTTATTTTTGATTGAATACTTATTTTTTTAGTTTAAAATTCATTTCTATACATGAAAATTGAACAATTTTGTTGACAACTTTTCTTCTTGAAAATTTTTCTTTTTAGTTATAAATTTATCTTCTTTGTTGGCAAATTATTCTTCTTTAAAAATTAATTTGTTTTAGATGAAAATTAATGTTTTTGTAGATAAAATCGCATTTATTTGGGTTAAAAAATTAATTTTTTCAACTGCAAACTTCAGTATAAACTACAATGTTTTGCGCTAGAGAGACTTATACATACCTGGGCGCGCCACACAGCCGCATTCAGGATGCGACATCTATAAAGAATACTGTCCGAAGCAGATACAAACGTCTCATCCGAAAGATTTGGTCTTCCGAACTGTCGGCGAAGAACAAAGTATTTGCAACGAACATGCTTGCCGTCCGGGTACTACTCTATTCATTCGGAGTAGTTTCATGGACGAAGAACGAGCTCAGATCCCTTGATATCGGGACAAGAAAGGTTATGCTCATGAACAAAAGCATGCATCTCAAGTCTTCCGTTACGCGACTGTACATCTCCAGTCATCAAGGGGGTCGCGGAATATTGAGTCTTGCATGTCTTCACAACAGGATTATTCTGGGACAGAACATAGAGTTGCAAATGGAAGAGACCCTCTTCTTAAAATGGTCAGGAATCACGAGGAAGTAGGCAAAGGGGCATTTCTGTACAAAGCAGCGGAGGAGGCTGCTGAAACACTCGGACTTGACTTCAGTATTAGGGGTGAGAAAAATGCATCCAATCTTATCTATCTCGAGTACTCACTCCTGAAAGCCCGGATTAAAAAAGCACAAGAGAAAAACTTTCGTGAACAGCTCCTCGATAAGAGGATGCACGGTATCTTCCACAGAAATGTGAAGGATCAGTCAATGTCTTGTGAGCTAACGTTTTCTTTCCTTAGATCACCCGGACTGAAGTCTGGTACGGGGGCTTTCATTTTTGCATGCTAAGACGCTGTCATTTCCACCTTAACATGCCGTCGCATGCCCGAACATTTAGCTCACATACTATCTAGTTGTCCACCTCACGCGGGAAAGACCTACATTCAAAGGCACAATGCGGCACTAAGAGTGCTTTATTACCATCTATGTCACTCTTACGGCATTAACCTTAATATCACTCCTCTAAATGCTGCTAGGGAAATTAAATCAATTGTCGAGAATGGGAAGTGCCGCATATACTGGAACTTATTATTCTCGACAATTGTTTCTGTTGCTCACTCGAGGCCTGACATGGTTCTTCTTGACTTCGAGAAGCGAACCATGTTTGTTATCGAATTTTCGGCACCAGCTGACAATAACATCATAACCAAGGAGAATGAAAAGAAAGAGAGGTATCGAGACCTTATAAGGGAGTTGCAACTATTGTACCCGGAATATTCTGTTAAACTAATCGTCCTTATCATCGGCGCTCTTGGAGGTGCCAAGAATTCACTTGCTAATGGCCTAAAAAGCATCCCTGCGTGTCAGCAATATGCTAAAACACTTGCGAAAAAATGCAGAAGGCGGTAGTCCTTGGGTCGCTCCGTGTTCTTAGGATGCACGAGGCTTTTGTTGGATTGTCGTATTGATTCCTTTACAGACTGTAACCACCTATCTCACGGTCGTGAGATGTGGTTGTAGCTGAAATTTTACCGCGCTTTCGCTGGGGGCGGGTGCAATTTTCCAAATGAGCAACCGCTCCCGGCTAAATCCTGCGTTTGTCCTTATGACGAATTTTTAATTATATAGTACAAAAATATATAATATTGTTTACTTATTAACAAAGATTAGCTTTTATGACAGTCAGAATTACCCTTTTTGTCAGGATAGCTATACAGTCGAAGTTATAATCCGCTCGTGTTAGAGTCATACAAATTTGACTCAAAAGATAAATGTATGTCTTCAAGACATAGAAATTTGGCTCCAAGACATAAATTGAAGTCTGGCTCCGTCTCAAAACTAAGAAATGCTCAAATCAAACTTTTCGACTTTAGCATGTTTTGATTGGGGGCAATTAAAGTCGAACTGAAGTCGAAGAATTTTTACTCGACCTATCATTAGCATACATCTGCACTATATATTGTCTTCTTATTTGTTTATTCCGCAACAAACACGTTCTCATTTCTTTACGCCAATAAAGACAGAATTTCATTAAACACAATATACACGGTCATTACAAGAGAGCTGCGCCTCCTTGCTTGACACGCAAGAAACCCTATACCGCATAACGTCGAACATCTGGCGTTGTGAATTACTGGACTATTCAGTGATTTACCGTTGCTCTACTAACATGGTAGTGGCAAATTAATAAACCATAGTTTTTTATGGCTTTTATAGACTTTATATATTATTTATATATTATTATTATATATATTTACTTTTATATATTATATAAAGTCATAAAGTATATATATATATATATTCGTTCTTCTTAGTCCTAATCAAATTCAAAGGCTTTTTGAATGTTTTTCTTCACGAAGTTGTTTTGTTTTTTCTCTCTTCGCTCGGACAGCAAACTTCATACTCACTAAATCGTTCCTCTCTCTACCCAGTAGCACCATATACTATTTTTTAAGAAAAGAAAACATATGTATAAATAGCTGTGACAATTAAAATTAAAAATGCTCAAAAATGGGTATTGGTAGCTAATATCCTTTCATGAGGACACATTTCAGTGATTCACAGTAAGTTTTATTTAAAAAATCCGATTTTTTTGCCAAAATTGCAAATAAAGTGCTTCTATTAATCCCTAATGGTATCGTTTTCTATTAATCCCTAATGTTATCGTTTAATTAAAGAAAACTCTTTTTTGACTGAAAAACGTAACTTTTGACGATTTGTTAACGTATTTTGTCTATAACAGTGGCGGAAAACAAGTAGTTTTATTATTTAATTCCCTCTTCCCCCACTCTTTGCCTTTACATAAACCCGAAGGCTCTCCCCACCCCGAAAAAAAATACTGGGTACGCCGCTTTTTTATGACAATTATAAATGTATATATGTTTTCACGTTTTTCGATTATATAGTCCTAAAGGATCTTCATTATTTTTTAAGAGTAGGACGCCTGAGACATGATTGCATTTGCATAAAAACTTGACAACATATTACTTTAAGCACGATAGTCTAAAGAAATGGGATCAATACACTGATTTGAAACAGTTCCAACAATGGGAAATTCAGGGAACAATATACAAGCGTATTAATTATCTAGCAAGTCTTGTTTCTGTATCAATAAAGTACACAATTTTGAGCACTATTTCGGTCGAAGTCGTTGAGAATATGCATTGATCGATTAGTGGCGCCTTTGTCATTAATCCTTTGGATGTATCGAATTTGAAGTTTTAAATTAAAACGAAAGCCACTTGACGCAGTTTCCACCATGTTTTCCGCATTTTATCCACTCTCTATAAATATTCAAAATATAAAAAAGAGGTTTGGACTAATTAAAAATGTCGAGTGACACGGCAAACGCGACGCGGAACGTCAGTCGTTCTGAAAATGAGTTTCGGTCTACGGGTGTCCGGTGTGTCTGCTCGGCGTTTAGTAGAGATCGTGATGCGAGACCTTCTGATAGACAATCTGGAGTGCCGATTTGACTATCCGGATAGCGAATCTAAATGACCTTTGGATATTAAAACATTCTATAATATTGTGGTCCTCCTGACTACGAAGAAAATTTTGTTGGGTAGTACTGGATACTATACCTAGAGGATCAAATTGACTCAATTCTGTCACATTTTTCATAATTACACAAGCTGTCAAGTATACAATATGAAAAATGCTTATAAACAAATTCTAATGTTGACCATTTTTTAAATAGGCATAATTTCTTTGCGAAATGAACTATGAATGCCTTTTTAGGGACTCCTTTCTATCCCACTTTATAGTGTCTTTATAGTAATGAGTAATGGAACGGAAATCATGTATGCTCTTAGCTAATACATTATTAAATCTTTAATCATAGTTATAGCACCACTTATTGTCTCTAACCTCCTTTCGCTTTTCCTTTGCTTTACTTATTTAATCCAATCAAACAACAACAAACTTTTCCCCTTATGCACCCACTGTTCTTCTCAAGTCACAACTTTTCAAGAACTTCTTTAACCTAACTTACTAAGCTATCAAGTTACAAATTTTGTTTTTCTTATCACCTTTTACTTTTTGTTTTACAATACTCCATAACCCATACTGCATACCATTCCATTTCAATTAATATGACCTTACAACTTTCGCAAACTTTCGTGCTCTTCTATTTCACTTTTACATTTTCACCTTTCTCTACTCTGCTTCTTCCGTGTGTCCTCTTCCATCTTCCTCTCCCAACTTTTCTTCGAATTGGGCCTCTTCCGTCTCCTCAAACCGATCACATCCATTTCTTCTTCCGTCTCGTTCTATTTCAAGTCTTTCTTTCTCCTTTCTTAGCCAATTTTCTAGCAGCTCATATTTCTCCGACCAATTTGTCACAATCTACAACCTTAAGTTTTTCAGTTTACACCATGCTTCCATTATTTCTGCCAGTTGAATACCTCGTAGTCCTCTCCTCTGATCCTAAGCACTCTCAAATTACTCCTTCTTGTAACTTTGGCATACTTTTTAGCCTTCGATTTTCCTTCGCCAATGCTTTTGGCGGGATCTTCTTAGCGCTCTCATTTTCCTCCGTTTGACAGCCATTTGTTTCTACTTTTATTTTATCCCTGCTGACAGCTCTCCCTCTATCTTTGAATCCGCTGCCTTTTTCTTTCCATATCTTGCTTTAACTTCTCTACTACTCTCTAAGTTTGCTCGTACCCTCTGCTTCTTCCACTCTACTTTTAGCAGCTCTTACCAAGCCTCCAATTTTTTGTTCTCACCGTCACCACAAATCTTGCTGTTATAAAAACACTAGATCTCTTTACTCTTTCTCTCTCTTTACTCTATCGCTTTTTAATAATATTACTAAATCGTCACTGTTTCAACTGCGCATTTACCGAAAAGTAAATAATTACTAGAAATAAATACTACCAATAATAGTACAGATAAATATTTAAGAAGTTTTTTACTTTTAAAAGAGTAAGTATATTGAATCTAGGAAACAGTTAATTATTTAAAATAAATTATTATCATAATATTACAAGTGAATATTTTATAATTTCGAATAGACCCTTATTATCATGTATTTTCTTTCATTCGCAGTAGAATGTGTATATATATATATATATACATATATATATTTATTTATTTATTTATCGTTGAAATAGGAAACGTGCAGAATGTTTTCGTGGGATCCGATAGGTACTTTTTATTAACATTATTATTTTTAGTTTGATAGCAAAAGAGCTTGGATGATCACGTTGCGCCCCCTTGTAGGCCTAAGCGTGACCCGAAAGCCCTCTCTATACGCCCATCACCGCAGCCACGCTATTAGCTGATGTACCCGACTCACTTATATACAGTGAACCCTAGAGATAGGTCCCCCTTCTATAGTGCTGCCGAGAATTGACGCCGCTTTGCAAGTATGAGCAAAAGGAACTGCGCGATGTCAGTGGCCGTCGCTCAGGCGTGAACAAACAAAAGCGTTTTTTATGGAACGGCACTCTATCTAGATAATTCCCCACGTTCTCCAGCCCCAAAACTAGCCCAACCTCAGAGTTTTACCGTATAGATTGGGAGCCAGGTATGGTCTCATGGCCTTTTTAATTCCGATGGAGCCACCAAGGTTTTTTTTATGTATTTTGAGCCGCTCAATCCGAATCTTTTAGGTGGCTGTTCTTCCGAGTGGTCAGTTTTTTGTTATTAACATTTTTTTAACAATTAATTGAGAAATTGAATTTTTTGACCAACAAATTTTTTTTCAGTTTCTTTAGCTTTTGCGTGGGACGAGTTGAAAGTTCAAGGTTTTCCGATCCATTTAGCCATTTAGCAATGGTGGCCGAGGAGTTCGCCAAGGCGCGAGTGACGCGGCGGTATACGCTTAGTCAGTCGCGCGCGCTCGGAAAATCTTGAACTTTCAACTCGTCCTACTCAAAAGCTACTTACTTAAACGAACTGTAAATCCTTTTTGATAATAATACACATATTAAGGAAGCATAGCGTGGACTCAGATTACAACAAAAGTTTATGGTGTATATCCGTCATAGCGTGAAAAACTGGAAAAAGCATTTTTTTTTAAACTTTGCCAATTTTCTCTCACAAAGTATGGATCTGAAAGAAAAATTACTGGGGACCTTTTTTATTCAAAATATGCTAAAGAAACTGAAAAAAATTTATTTGTGTCAAAAAATTCAATTTTTTAAGTAATTGTTAAAAAATCTTAATAACAAAAAACTGACCACTCGGGCGAACAGCTACCTAAAAAATTTGGTGGCTCCATCGGAATTGAAAAGGCCACGAGACCATACCTGGCTCCCGGATTAGTAGTTACTGCCCGTGAGCGCCACACGCTTTCCCGCAATTATGGGGTGCTGACAAAAAATATGAATGTCTGTCTCATCATCCTTATTATTATTGCATGTTTACAGCTAGTTGTCATTCCCTTGCTAGTAGTTTTGCTATCTTATCCGAGATCTGTTTGCCTTTGATGGTAATATGTTCATGGATCCAAAGTAGAGTCACTCAGTTTCCTGTCGCTAGATTTTTCAGTACCTCGAATCACTCTCATACTAGTAGGAGTTTTTTGTTTCTGTCATACTTCTGAACCTTGCAGGCGTACTGGATCACGGCCATAATCTCGGGTTGTAACCCTGTGGCGTAGGACCTCTTTAGGATTGTGCATTTCATTCTACTCCTTGTACGATACACACCGACTCTGCTCCTTATTCCTAAAGTCATCTGTAAACCAGTTGTCTCTGTCAATAGGCAATTGTCCCTCGTCGTTAAATCATTCCTCTTTCGTGCATAGGCTATAACGATGCTCTGGGTCGGTCTACTCATGATATCAGTTTAAATCCGTACTGCCGTCGAGATCCTTTCACCGTTTATCATATTTAATCCCCAGGCCGCTTTCACAGCCAGGACCTTGATAGTGACATTAAGGGGCTCCAACTAGTGTCCACAATGCCATCATGATTGTTGACTTCGATGCACCAGAGAGGCCTGTTAGAACTAGTAACCGGATTCTTTTTAACCGAGACTTTACAGTGGACAGTTCAACCCTAGCGCATCATATCTTTAGTTTTGCCCTTTGGTTGATGTCGTAAAAAGTTTCCGGCATGAAAAGGTCCAAATGCAACAAAAACAAATTAAATATAAATATGGTCCCTTTTCATGTGTGTCAAAAATAATAATACATTGTAAGAAACGCATTTTTGTTTAAAAAAAAAATTAAATATGAAGTTAACAAATATAGTTATATAAAGATAACACAAATACCGAGATATAGTATACCAACAATTTTTTGGAGTAAAAACAGATGTTCGAAAAATCTATATTTTCATTAAAAGGCGTGATTTCAGTTTGTATGATAAATTGTACATAAGTATTATTCTTTTTTTAATAAATTAAGAAGTTATAAATAAATTGTTTTACCTGAAAACACTTGTTAAGAATGATGAAAAAGAGCAATGCCAAAAGTTCCATTTTTATTAGTAAGAAATCCATGAAAATGTTTGGAAAAATATATCAACTCGTAAATAAAGTTATTTATCATGTATTTCATTAAATACACGATAAAATTGTCCGGCTTGACTTTTAGATTAATGTATGCGCAAGTGAACGGAAAAATGATTGTGTAATTAGAAAAGAAAAATAGAAGAAATAAAGTTACAGTTTGATGACAGAAATATAGTACGAGGTTATGTTAAGTGAAATACGTATATAGTTTTGAATAGAAGTTGTTATCTTACCGAGCGTTAAGTACGTAAACTTTATTTATAGTTGAGTAGTTCCCACGTGTAAGTGAATTATCGTATAAATTTTAACATATTTGTTGATTTTGACGCAAAAATTATAAAAAGAAAACAAACGGCACGAGAAAATAAAGCGTCCTCTTAAGCTACAGAAACTCAATTGCCGATTTTGGGGCCCAAAGTCGGCCCTAATAATATATTATTATAATATATTATTGATTCTGATTTTAATTGATCTGTTAATGAGATGAATAGGATAACCGTTATTAATTTAAGTATTTTTTGATAATTTAATATTCTGTTGTCTGAAATTATATGAGAAGAGTTTAATAGCCCTGTCTATGAGTCTAAAAATCATTCCTCTCTTTTGTGAAAAAGGATGTTGAGATAGAAAGTTTAGGTATCTACAGGACCAATTTGGTTTGTAGTTCCAATTAGTGAGAATCGTTTCATTATTAGTTTTAACGATTGAAACAACTAGCAAGTTAAGTCCGTAGTTTATTTCTTTTTCAAAAGTGAAGTTTAAATTGGAGTCAAAAGAATTAAATGTTTCTAAAACTTCATCTAATTTTGAATTTGGAATAACTATGCATAAATCGTCTACATATCTTTTACATAACAGTACTTGAAAGTTTAAATTAGAAAGACTCTCAATTTCGAGAGAATTCATGACGATGCTTGCTACCACAGGTTAGAGTTGAGATCTCATGACTACTTCTTCCATTTCTTAAAAATTTTTATTCTTAAATTCAGAAAAGTGGATGTTAAATAAAGCTTAATCACATTAAGAAATTTATTTCCTGGTATGATAGTGTAAGGAGCAATTTCGTCCCATTTGTTTTTCACACATTGTACAGCTAGATTGATTGGAATTAAAGGGAATAAATTAACAACGTCTAAACTAAAATTTGGATTGGTTTGATAACAGAAAAAGCATTTTTTCTATATATTACGATCTTTTCATTGCTACAATGGTGTTTCCTTGATCTGCTTTGAGAATAATTACATCCGTGTTTTCTTAAATAAATTTAATAGCTAGGTTAAAATCTAAATTTTGTTGAAATTTTTATTTATTTAAGATCGTTGAGTGAAGTAAATTAGGAATAGTTTTAGAGAAATGTATGGCACTATGGCTCTCCTACAGAGCCATAGTGTTGCTACTTGCTTCTTGCTTCTGTTTTCCAGGTATTTGTTCCACAACAGTTTTTTATCTAGGATGACTCCTAGATATTTAGCTTGTTCTTTGATTTCCAGCTGTGTTAGTGGAATTTACTATCCCCATTGCTTGCTTCATTACCCCGGAACGCGCATACAGATGTCGGCACCATAGCGTGGGCGATAGAGCGCCTTCTTGCGGATTTCGAGTCTAAAGTTCAAGATAAAGTGGTATCAGTCTTAGTCATTATAAGGCTATTGTTCTTAAAATGTAGCAGGTCCATTCTCAGAGAACAATAGGCGCAGGTGCATATTAACCGCACGTAATGTGCGCACCAAATGAGAGTATGATGCCTACACCACCATCTTTACGGAATGCATTTCATTTGGTAAAATCAACTTTATTTTTAAATTATCTACAAGATGAATAAAAACTTTTCATAATAATTGATGACATTTGACTTGGATTTAGTAAAATAATTTAAACTACAAATTTTGATATGAGATTTTTCCGGGGAATATAAATTTTGAGGTAGCAATTAGCAATTACTTTCGATGAGAACTTTATCCTTATATTTAAATGTTTTTCACAAAATATTACGAAAATCTACTGCAGGGGGTCACCATTATATGTCGTAACGTTTTTTTTCAATTATTAGAAGCTTGAATTCAATCATTTTAGACCCTAAAGCCAAAACCATTCCATCAACATTCAGTTTACAATTGAAAAAAATGTGTATAAAAGTTGTCCTTTTCTCATTTTATTAATCGAGTATTAACATTTAGTTTAGTGAAAACAACATTTTTCTAAAATATATGAGGGATAGGAAAAATTATTTAAAAATTGATTGATTTTTAACACTTGATAATTATTTTAACCATTAATAAACTTGAAGAGTAAAGAAAATATAACTAAAATATAATATTCAATACAACAGTGTGCTCATGATAGATTGATAGATTCTGGTCTATCAGTGCTTCAATTGGCAGAGATTCTATCATGTTTCTAACATGTGCCATGCTACCCTACGCTGTGTCAAATGTGGGGCTTCGTATAGCAGCTCCAGCTGCAAAAAAGATGCATAGGCCCCGTCCACTTGCGCTAACTGTGCTGAAAATCACCCAGCAATCTATAGAGGATTCCCTGCCTTTAAAAAAGCCTCTAAAAACCAATCAAAAATACTAAAACCAAAAATATCCTAAAGGAAGCACCTAACAGCAACCTACCCGCATCTCAGGTTGTATCTAATGAAGGTTCTCCTCAAGGGCTCTCACCTTTCGCCAGACACACGTCAACGCAGAATACTCTGCTTTACAACACTATAGTAACCTCAGGAGTATCTAGACCTAAAGCACGCGAGACTAAATTCCAAATTAAGCAACAACCAACAAAACGACAGAACCTTCAAATTACAAAGCCTACAGCCCTTAAAAGTCAGTCCCCACAAATCGAACAAACCCAAGAAGTCGCACTTACTAAATATGCAACTTCACAAAGCAATAAAGTAAACTTAATTAACCTTATAAAAGGATTCACAACCTTATCCACCGACATAATAGGGGGTAAAATGAACATGGCTGAAGCTATTACCGCAACTGCCGAAATTATAAATAACATCGCATCACTTGCTATTGAAAATGCTTACGTTTAATAACAACATTCTAAAAATCGTTTTCTGGAACTCGCAGAGTATCATAAATAAAAGATTCGAATTAATTCGCGGCTATAAAATTTATATAAATAATAGACACAAAGGAAAAGCTATTTAAATTATTGAAAATACTGAACGCCACGAATTAATAATTTCTGAAGTAAAAACACTCGTAGCAACTGCTTTACAAATAAAAATTCACGGAAAATCATATGCCATTGTCTCGCTCTACCAGTCTCCCTCTCTAGAATTTGTAAAAAATGATTACAATCAAATATTCAAACTTTCTTCCTCGTCAATTGCTGCAGGTGACCTAAACGCCAAACATTTAGCCTGGAACAGCAGAATAACCAACAGAATCGGAAAACAATTATTCGAATTCATAAAAGACAGGAATCTCTCAGTTTCAGCACCCGTATCTCATACCTTTTTCCCCCACAATAAAAAACATAAATCTGACCTTATCGACCTTGCCATTTGCAAAAATAATTTTTTCAACCACGACACTTTCACTATAGATAAGCTTGACTGAGACCACCGACCAGTTATCTTAGGCCTATACACTAATTGTGAAAAGGCCCCGGTCACACCTCGCTATAACTTCGCAAAAGCGAACTGGCAAACATTCAATTCCACTCTTGAAACTTAAGTTAATTTTGAACTCACACTAAAAAACTCCACTCACATCGACGAAGCAATAAAAAATCTCACCTCTAGCATAAAAAATGCAATTCACTCTGCGGTCCCTCTGTCTATGGTTAACAAATACGATCCATCTCTCAGTCCCGAGATAACAGAACTTATCGATACCCGCAATAAACTCTCTCAAGCCTATCAAATAACTAAAAGTTGCATTCCGAAAAACACAATCAATCACTTACTTAAAACAATAGCAACTAAATTTCAGGAGCACAGATGTAAACATTGGAACACAGAAGTCGGCAAACTTCAAATTAGAGATAACTCTATATATCTTATGACTAAAGCCATAACGAAGCCGCGATCAAATATTCCACCCGTCAAAAAATCAGATCAAACTTTTGCGCTCTCTCCTACTGACAAAGCAAATCTTTTAGCAGCAAGTTATGAAAGTAATTTCGCTCCACACGAAGATCCATCTGACCCACAGCGCGTCTCTGAATGCGAAAAAATTGTTTCCCAATTTCTCAAAATCCCTAGCACTGATAACTTGAAAAAAATAACCCGTAAGGAATTAACCAAACTACTCGCTCTTATCTTCAATGCCTGTATACAACTAAGCTACTTTCCTGCATCTTGGAAAATAGCTCACATTGTAGTTTTTCAGAGAAAAGGCATGGATCCATATCATCTGACCAGCTACAGGCCTATTTGTCTACCTAATACAATGAGCAAAATTTTTGAAAAAATAATACTCACTCGCGTAAATTATCACCTCGAGGAAAACAACATCCTCAAACCGCAGCAATACGGTTTCAGAAAAGGTCAATCTTCACAGCATATGATGCTCAAGCTCACCGAAGCCATTAGTTTGAATTTTAATCGACGAAAACATACTGGAGCTGTTTTCCTCGACGTAGAAAAAGCCTTTGATAATGTCTGGCATGTTGGACTGCTTAGAAAGCTAATAAATTTAAAATTTTCAAGAAGGCTTATCTATTTCATACATTCTTATCTTTCCAACAGAAAATTTTCAGTCAAAATAGGCCAAACACTTTCAAAAGAGAAACTCATCCGAGCGGGTGTTCCCCAAGGGAGCATTTTAGGACCAGTATTTTTCATTATCTATGTAAACTACATCCCTGAGGTGCCTGAAGTTTCAATCGAATTATATGCGGATGACACCGCGTTATTCACTTCATCCTGGTCAGTTCCAAAAATTTTAAAATTGCTTGACAAAGCTCTTGAAGTCATTGAAGCATGAGTTAAACTCTGGAAAATAAAAAGAAACGTAGCAAAATCTGAATCAATTCTTTTCTCATTCAGAAGAACAGTTAAAATAGATCCACCTTAAATATTTAATGAAATAATAGAATGGAAAATCTCCGTGAAATACCTTGGGGGTAAACTACACAAGCTTCTTAACTGGAAGCAACATATCCAGGAAACTAAAGGGAAAGCTCTCGTAGATATCTCTCGATTAAATCGTATTATTAACAGACATTCCAGCCTAAAACACATTCAGATCATACAAAATAAATTCCTCAGACGTATCACAAAGACCCCTAGATATACTAAGAACTCTATCCGTCACAGAGAATTTCAATTACCTTACATCACAGATTATATTAAGGAAACCGGCACTAAATTTTATGAATCTACATCATTATCACCTTTTGAACATATTTCCTCTCTAGGGAAATATAATTTTGATCCTCTCCACAAACACGCGATGCCAAAAGACTTCCTCATGAAATAAGTCAACCAGAACTTTCATTTTCGACCCCTCTACCCCTTTCCCACTCTTCTTCTCTACTTTACTTTACTTTTCTTTCATAAAATAAATTATCAGATTTCGTGGTTTTTTCCCGCTTGCGGGCTTTTCTTCCACATATAATAAACGTCTCTTTAAATTTAAGCCATGTCAAATTTCTCTCAGATTGTATAATAATTCCCAAGCGGGTAACGCACAACAACTTTTTCCCGTCCGATCATTCTTCGGGGAGAGCATTAATCGTGACTGTGCGTCTGGCGCGGCTTTGCCGCGCCCGCCGCCCGCTCCCGTGCATTGGATCTCACAAGAGGGGACGATGGTTAGGCCACCCTCATGCACATCCCTTTTTCTTTTCTTTCTTACCGTCGTCACTCGGCTTCGAGCCTCCCTTCTAGTCCGACATACTCCGCTCTTGCTTCCTTTTGTCTGAGCTTACTCTCCCAGTCTAGGGAATTGCTCGAATATAATCTACTCCTACCGCTAACTGCCAGGGCTCCGGCAGTCCGCCAGTTATCGGTCAGAGAGGTCGGCTCTCGTGTGGAGGGACATAATCTTGTTGATTCAGACTCATCCGTATCGAAAAATCAATGGCTTTCCGGCAGTCCGAAGACAATCGGGCCATCATTGCCCACCAAGAACTTCGTTCCCCGAACAGGAGGTGGGGACTTTCGTCGTCGGAGGAAACCGGTTAGCATCCAGAGCCACGACCCGGAGCACACCATTGAGTCCCCCCCCTACTACCAGGGGGAGAATCGCCTAGGAGGGCCTTGAAGCGGCGAAGGGAGAAACAGGCCTGGAAGTCACGGGCACGAAAAACTTTAATATCGCAGCTTTCTATTCCTTTCCTTATGTCTCACTCTTTTCCTCTCACTCCTTAGAACACATTACAACTCCTTAGCCTTCCTACAAATTTCACATTCT
>NC_046657.1:120191739-120196943 GCF_010883055.1 Belonocnema kinseyi | reverse complement strand
CCCCCCCCCCCCCAACAATCTGTTACAGCTCCTGGCACCTTCCAACACTTAACGCTCCCCCCACGAGAAAATATCCTTGTCGACTCATCCTCCCCTCTTCCTCTCTTGAGCGAACCACAGGCAGATCGTATCAAACGTTATAATTATTTTGTTCTTAACTTAAAAAAAGTATTTACCACCTAAGCGTCAGAAAATATCTAGTAACATTAATGCTTTGAAAAGATCAACTCAACAGTTTGGAAAAAGCAATTCAAAATTCTAAGTAGCAAACTTAAAAAAATGCAACCTCGACTAAAAATTTAAGATCGAATACATAAAAAAGCGGTCAGCAGAAGATTCCAAAATTTTGGATTTCGACTAATCTCGACCAATACACCACTATGCACTTCGCCTTTTGGCTCCACAAACCTTTTTTTGTGGCGGTGTAATTGTGCGAACAGTTTATTATTAGTACTAATAATACTTTCTCAGCATAATTTCATAAATAATTTATTGTTATTTTTAATAATATTAAATTTATATGATGCTAGAAAGTTGCTGGTTTTTTTTAAATAATAAAATATTTGCTCACTTTTTACTTTATCTGAGTTAATAATTAATTAAATTCAGCAAAAATAATTTTTTAAATAGACTGTTATTGTTTATAACTATCTTTTTCTTATTGATGGTAGCGTGTTGGTGTTTGTTCTGAAATATTTAACTTTATACCCACTCTTTTCATAAAGTAATAAACTTCTTCTTAGTTATAAAACAATAATAAGTATACCTCGGCAAGTAAGGATTTATAAATAGTATTTTATTTGTTTTAAATGAATTATTTTTTTTTCTTTTTTCAATGTTAAAAAGCATTTATTAATACAACAAATGTTAACAACTATCTACTTCAAGGCACTTATCAAAGAGAAGGTAGTTAAAAAAGCTTGTTTTCTTAACCTGCATTAATTATTACCTCACTAAGTAAAAAGTGGACAAAAAGTTCAAAATTATAGGAAAGAACCGCAGCTATGTAGCAATAATATAGAAGAAATAAGCTGTGAATAATAATAATTTTTTTAAACAATTAGGTTTATTCACATAATGCGGGATGCATTTATGGGTGGGGGGGGGGTGTTCCGAAGTATCATTCTCCAATTCTCCATGTTAAGACCAATGGAAAAAGTATCACGCAGGGAGGGAGGTGCTCAGAAGTCTCTGAAAAATGTATCACGTATTTTGTAAATGGCCCCTTACTCTAATTGAAAATTGCACAAGAAGAGGAAATTTTTTTAAAAAACCTCGACTTCCTACATGTATCTCTAATCTAAGAGAAAATTGCTAATGGCAATAATAAATCGTTTAAACAATTTATTCGAATATTTCATGAGACGTATAAAACAGTAATTTGATATTGGAAAGAATTTGAATTAAAGACGAATGCAAAAAAATCAAAATTACCTTCAAAAACACATTTTTTCACTAATGGGGTTGTTTGTGATCCTATGAAACAGATTTATGTGGGAGGAGTATTTAAAAAGTAATCTTTTATTCGTATTGCATGGCTCAATATAAAGAGAAATTATGACTTTCCAATACAATTCAGCTACTCTTGACGATTCTGAATAAACATTACAAGAAGGTATTTTTTTCTTTTGGGAAAAACCAAGAAAAGAGAAAGACCCCTACGCTTTGCAATATTCCAAAAGTATGCGTACTTCTTCTGGTGGGTTGTTTTTGCTATCATATGGAAATAAGACTGATCGCATGATTATCCTTTTAATTCATCTACGATATGTGGCTACCACCAGCAGATCCCTTGAAAATAGCTCTAACATCGAGAGAACGTTGGTTTCCTTCGTTAATATGTAGGCCCTTGATTTGGCTGCCTTAAGGCCAAACTTAGAACCCAGATAATAAACAATAATAATACGACAATAATAATTTTCCAAAATGTAAAATTCCAATTTAAACATTGTTTTCACCCCCTACACTATGACTCAAAAAATCCTTTAGAAATGAATTTTAATATTGGGAACTATAGCTAGAACGAACCAATAGTCCCAGGAAAAACTGAAGGTATCGTTGAAGGCCTCTCATCCATATCTGGAGCTGATTTTCGAATCATTAAAAAAATGATTATTTAAACAAATGTATTGTTTATAATATCTATAATTTGTTTGAATAATCAGTGAACAGCAATTCACACTGCCTGACAACTAGATATCTAATCTAGAATATTCTGGAATAGTAATAAATTATCCGAAACGTAAAAATTTCCATTTAAACAGTGCTTTACTCCCCCCCCCCCTCCCCACTCTGACTCGAAAAATCCCTTAAAAATGAATTTTGATACTAGCAACTATAGCTAGAACGAACTAATTGTCCCGGAAAAAACCTGAAGGTATCGTCGAAGGACTCTCATTCAAATCTCTAGGTGATATTCGAATATAATTGAAAAAAATTATTATTTGAACAGTTCTATTGTTTATAATATTTATAATTTGCTCAAACAATCAGTGAACAGTAATTCACACTGACTGACAACTAGATATCTAATCTGGAATATTTCAAAATGGTAATAAATTTTCCGAAATGTAAAAATTCCAATTTAAACAATGTTTTTACTCCCTCCACTCTGACTCGAAAAATCCTTTCAAAATGAATTTTAAAATTTGGAACTATAGCTAGAATGAACCAATAATCCCAGAAAAAACTGAAGGTATCGTTGAAGGCCTGTCATCCATATCTCTAGGTGATTTTCGAATCATTGAAAAAATTATTATTTAAACAATTATGTTGTTAATAATATTTATAATTTGCTTAAACAATCAATGAACATTAATTCACACTCACTGACAACTAGATATCTAATCTGGAATATTTTACAATGATAATACATTTTTCGAAATGTGAAATTGCAATTTAAAAATTGTTTTTACTCCCTCCACTCTGACTCGAAAAATCCGTTGAAAATTAATTTTAAAATTTGGAAGTATAGCTAGAACGAACTAATGGTTCCAGAAAAAAACTGAAGGTATAGTTAAAGGTCTCTCACTCATATCTCTAGGTGATTTTCGAATCATTGAAAAAAGTTATTATTTAAACAATTATGTTGTTTATAATATTTATCATTTGCTTAAACAATCAGTAAACAGTAATTCACATTGGGTGACAACTAGGTATCTAGTCTGGAATATTTTAGAATGGTAGTAAATTTTCCGAAATGTAAAAATTTCAATTTAACATTGTTTTTACCCAATTCCAATTTAATAATTGTTTTTACCCCCTCCACTCTGACTCCAAAAATCCCTTGAAAATGAATTTTGATGCTAGAAACTATAGCTCGAACGAACTAATTGTCCTAGAAAAAACTTGAAGGTATCGTCGAAGGACTCATCCATATCTCTAGGTGATTTTCGAATCATGAAAAAAAATTATTATATAAAAAATATATTTTTTATAATATTTATAATTTGCTCAAACAATCAGTGAACAGTAATTCACACTGACTGACAACTAGATATCTTATCTGAAATACTTCAAGGATACCCTTAGTTTTTTTCTGGGCCAATTAGTTCGTTCAAGCTATAGTTCCCGATATTAAAATTCATTTTCAAGGGATTTTTCGAGTCAGAGGGGAGGGGGTAAAAACAATTTTTCAATTAGAATTTGTACATTTCAGAAAATTTATTTTCATTTTAAAATATTCCAGATTAGATATCTAGTTGTCAGTCAGTGTGAATTGCTGTTTTTTATCGTTTAAGCAAATTATAAATATTATGAACAATATAATTGTTTAAATAATAAATTTTTTCATGATTCGAAAATCACCTAAAGATATGGATGGGAGGCCTTCAATGACACCTTCAGTTTTTTACTGGATCTATTTGTTCGTTCTAGCTACAATTCCCAATATTAAAATTCATTTTGAAGGAATTTTTCAATTCAGAGTGGAGGGGGTAAAAACAGTGTTGAAGTTGGAGTTTTTACATTTCGGAAAATTTATTTTTATTCTAAAATATTCCAGAATAGATATCTGGTTGTGATTCAGGTTAAATTGTTCTTCAATTATTGTTTAAACAAATTATAAATATTATAAACAATATAATTGTTTAAATAATCTTTTTTTCATGATTCGAAAATCACCAAGAGATATGGATTAGAGGCCTTCAACGAGACCTTCAGTTTTTTGCTGGGTCTATTTGTTCGTTCTAGCTATATGTCCGAATATAGAAATGGATTTGGAAAGGCTTTTTCGGCATTCCGTGAAAGTGGAGGGGATATAAACAATTTTTGATTGATGAATTGTTGACTATGTTTGTTTCGTTAAATCTCAAAATAGTATTATTTCTATTTAGATTGCGTCTATCAGATTTTACTTAACATTATTGTACATTAACTCGTGAAAAACGAAAACAAAATTTATAAACATTCTATTTGTTTAAATAATTATTTTTTCACATTCATTCAAAAATCACTTTGAATTATTTTATAGAAGTATCCACTAATGTACTTGAAGATATTTTTCAGCTCATACGGTTGTTTATATTGCGGTCTTATTTCTTTATAAGAATAAAATTGTTTAAAAATCATTACACAGCCACACAAAAAAAAGTGTGCGGATCTGGTAACAAGACACACGTATTCCTATGGATTTTGGGGCGATGAATTCAAATTTGGTATCAAAAATCACCCATCACGTCATGGTTGAGCCATAACCTCAAAAAAGAACAAAAAATCATGCACTGAGGCAAATAAATTTCAAAATAATGCCAGTGATGCAAATTTTCACTTCAGAAACATGTCGACAACTGTGAAGGATCAACCCTTGGCTGATATCAACTTATTTAGGATAACTTTACCCAACAGAACCTGACCTCACCTAACCTGAATTAACACAAATTTATTGAACTGCACGTAAAGCTCTGGAAGCATATTTTCCCAGTAGCAAATGTGTGCTATATCGAATGGGTCAACTCAAGCCTAACCTAGAAATAAATCTAACCTAACCTAACCTAACCTCATGAAACACAATTAAACTGATTGTTTCGTCCCGTTGTGTGTGCGGTACCGTTTCATTCAGCTTCGGATTAACCTACATATATTTTTGTTGGATGTTGAAAAGCGAAACGAATGTAGGTCTTAAACGTAAGCGTAACCCTTTACATCGTTCCTTCGAAGAAAAAAGGACACGTTATAGCAGGCAGAAAATAGACTGAAGTAGGTCT